>NC_090444.1:916870593-917172297 GCF_031143425.1 Pleurodeles waltl
TAGCCACGTGGACCCACACAGCCTAGGGGACCGCCACCTCCCCAGGACCAATGTGTAGTTATATGTGAGGGGGTTGTATGTCCCTCCCAACAGCTCCTGGTACCACCACCTTCCCGGGGCAAACAATCACTTGTGTGAGGGTGAGCCAGGCAGCCCTCCCCCAACAGCCCTAGGGACCACCACCTCCCTGGCTCAATACACATAAGAGGGGGCCACGTGACCCCCTTCGAGGGGTCACTGATGGCCAGGTTCGGCTCCTGCTATTTATTGGGGTGCCCACCCCTGGTACAAAGCTGATAGCTCCCATCAAGCTAAAGCAAAGTCCATTTTCTGCCAGCGGTACCTGTAAAACAGCTCCCGTTGGCAGAATACAGAGTGCATGCAGGGAAACAGATGAAAACATTGCTCCCACAAGCAAGGAAGTGCTAGTTAAAGTAGCTCCCGCTTGTGGGAGAAATGCTGGCTCCCGTAGGAGTCAGAAACCAGCTAGGACCGTGGGGGCCTTCAAGCTCCCCCTACCCCACTGCGTTCCTCTATAGTTCTAAAAATAAATAAATAAATACAATGTACAATATAAGTGACCTACTGGGACAGCTATTAGACTGTCACCCATTATGTTGAAGGCTCAAGTCTTGGTATCTCATGCTATGTTTCTTTATTTAATAAGTCACCTGCGGCATTGTAGTTAAGGTCTCAGACTGTCATACTGAAGGTTGTGGGTACTAGTCTAGGTGTGACTATGATCATTTCCATATTACAACTGTTTTAACTTCAAATATTTAAGGTACATACCAAACGTGATCTCACTCTACTTACAATACAAACGCATTTTTTTTCAATTTGTCTGAATATTTCTCATTCTAAGTATATCATTCATCAAAGCCTGAAAAAGCTCTCTCTGTCTCCCTCTTTCAATTTCTCTCTGGGTGATTATAGGGGGTTTGGTTACAGGACCTGGCCAACCCTGCTGCACACAGCCAGAGTACCACTGTAGTAAGGAAGTACCATGTTTTTAAGAAATGTAACTTGTTCATTATTATTTTGAAATTACACTGTCATTTCTTGGTATTTCCATAGTTTTCCATACACTTTTCTTTATAAAGAATTAAATATGTAGAATGTAAAAATACTTTGTAGTACACTACGAGTGAGAAATATAGTGTAATGGATTGTTTTTTAATTGCTTGCCATATTTTTTTTGTAAGTACTGCAGAACCCCCTTTGTAGTATTGCAGTAATCCGTGAATTTGTTTTAAATAATATATAGAAACTATATATAATTTTTCCCTACCTTTTCCTATTTTACATAATTGATAATGGGTAGTGGAAAATTATAAATTATACTACGGATCTACATAGAATCCCCTAACATTAGGAAACATGGTCTGAAAAGAACTTGGCCGTCTTTAACTTTTGTAAATGCTGTCATTAGCCAATTACATTATGACTTGTCATCATCATGTACCACAGTAGTTTTGCGAAAGATCATGAAATTTCTCTAAAGTTTCAAAAACTAGAATGGTCACAGATAGCAGTAACTTTAAATGCCTTATAACTTTAAAAATGCCTACCGTACTTGCCTCTACTACTCAAAAAGGTCATCCTCAGACCATAATGTATAATATGCAGAATTTCATAGAAATCCGTTCAAATGTTTGGCGATATGCATGAATATAAAGTCTTTGGAAAATGCAATGGTGCCCAAACATGTTTTGGAACTTCCTTTTGACTTCGTACCTCCTTGACAAATCTCAACTAAACTTCCCATCATCCGCCAGTGTTGAAAGGTCTGGAATGTTTCATGGAGATTCTTCAAATGGGTGCAAAGTTTTTGGAGAGCAAAAATCTGGGGAATTCCTATCTCTGGGAATCCTAACTATATTTACAGAGTGACTACTGCCACTATCATATAGTATATTGTATATGTTGAACCAAGCTGACACGGGAAGGTTAGGGAGTTTTTCAACATGTGTTTAATGTTTTAGCAGTGCAGAAAAACAGCTGCATTTCAGCGCACACTTTACTCCCTGACAGTGAGCATTGACAGGCCCTGGACCTATGTTATGGTGCAGATCTATAGTATTTTAAATAAAAATATTGTTGCAAATGTATCACTGACCAAAATATTGGCAAAGCAAGAATTTATTGATAAGTATAAGTATAGTATACTTAATCCACTTAATTTTCATATTTTGATGCTATATGTGTGTGTGTGCGCGTGTATATATTTTGGAGGTGCATAGCCAAAGCGTTAAAAATAGTAAACAAGTACTTATGAAGATATGTTTACCTCTACAGTGTTTTCATTGGATGTGTCTTTGATCAAAGTTTTCCATAACTCAATATTCCTGTAGTCGATATTCTGGCAACTGGGCCTTCATCCTAAATTACATTTGCTGGTGCCTTTGGCCTCATGGATATATGGAGACTGATGCATACATGCAATAGACAAGTTGCATTCTGCTCATGGGCATGTGGAATGTCTTCCTGATTAGAACAAACCTTTGTTCCAAGCGCTGATGACTTCTCAGTGCAGAATAATGACTTACTGGCAAGGGCTATTCCTGACCACTTTGCATTGCTGAAGACTGTGGGTATGCTATAGAGTGGCCCGTTGCAGTGGTGATTTGAAATCTGCATGCTTGGGTACTTAAGTATTTTTCTAAGCAAATGGAAGCGTTGTAAGTTTCTTTGACATGTGTTGTTGCTGTTTCGCTACATGATTTGGGAACAGGAAAAGTAGATCTACACCTTGCAAGCAGGATGGGACTGTAGGCGTCCTCAAATAAGCAAAAGGTCAGTCACCTGGAGCATCTTAGAAACCAATACATAAACCTCACAATTAACAAAAAAGTAAAGCTGAAAAAGCTGTAGAATGGGGAAACAAATCTGAAAAGATAGTATTTTTGCAGATTTCACTGTGCAGTAATCTGTAGCGGTACTAGGCAGTTTTGAGTAAAAACTCTAGCAAATGTGCAATTACAGAGGAAGACTGATTTTGCTGGTAGTAACCACAAAGAATTCCCAGTTCCATGGGGATTAAATGTACACATTTACCACTTGGTCTGCGCAGATGGTAAATGTATGCAGAGACCTGTGGGTGAAGTAGTGGAGAAGGTGAGAGGTAGGGGGAGTAGAAGAAGGTTTTTTTCCTTGTAGGGGGAGCACTATAAAAAAGGATGCATAGGAGTCTTGGCTACTGCTACAGTCAACGCCTCATGCACTATTTATGGCCAGAATTACATGCCAGAAAATTTAGGCATGGTTCTTACACACTAAGAGAAAAACGGTTTGAAAAGATCTACTAATTCTGAATCAGGAGGATCTAATTCCATGTGGAAATTTAGTTCCTCTTGAGTCAGAATCTGGGCCTTCCAGTTGGCACATAAATTTGCTCTCACCCTCTTTGCTTACCTTGTTAGGTCAGCATATGAAGGTGAACTGTCCCATCAAACACCTAAATTACTATGGGATTTCAAACCAGGTAGTTAATGAGGTGTTTGACTCTCCATTGGACTAACTATCCCTTTGTCTGGACAAACTGATCATGGTGAAGAAACTCTATTGGTCATGGTGAAGAAATCCTACCTACACAGTCCACTTCCCTGCTATTGAGGCATGCAAACAGCTACATCCTTGATCGTGGGGAGTGGCACTTTGATGAGGCAATATTCCTTGAAGGTAGCCAAAATGTTAGTTGAATTCTACAGACTAGGGAGTTTAGAAAGTGGAACACTATTGGGATCTCCAAAGAAGGAAATGTAGCAGGGACAAGGAACCTGAAGACATTCTGGGGTAATTAATTTCCCCACTGGTGAACCACTTCCGCTACCTCCTGATTCATCTAAGAAGTGTTCTATGCATGCACACACTGTAAAAGCAGTTTCTGCGTATCATTGACCTGAACTAAGGCTTTCATTTACATGGATTTGGTGTAGGGCAGCACAGCAAGTCACCTTTCAGCGTGTCCTATGCCAAAGTAAAAGGGCAGGAATGCACTGTATTATCAAATTGACACAAGGTGGCCCAAGGGGCTTGTAAATAAGCTCCTTGTTGAATGCCCATAGTTTCAAATAATAGCTGCAAATATAACATTTCACCAATTTGATTCAGTGAATCAGGTTTGGGATTTTGAACTTAAGTGCACAAAAAGTAAATTCCCACTCCGATAAATTAAGTTTTGGCACACCTTTATGGAACAAATGGATAGATAAACACAAGCTAATAAAAGCTGATATGAAAACACATTATGCCGGGGAAGCTGTCAGCAGAATTTTAAAAGGCTTATTCTCAGCAGATCAGGCCACAACCACCTCTTTAAAAATCTGATACACAGAACTGTATCTCATGAATAATTTTAAAGAGCAATAAGGTCATTTCATTTCCCTTAACTGCAATTAAAATGCAATTGTCATTTTTAAGAGCAATGAAATGAAAAATTGTAAATCTGTAGAGGACACAGGCCTCGATGCTGTGAGGAAGCTAATGCAAACCTGTGAAATGCGTCTGCGGCGGTAGTAGTCTAGCGGTAATGGGAGACAAAATGTTGGCACTGAGTTCAGGACAGTGGGACACAGAATGGCCGTGGGCGTCCTGGGAAAATAAATGTTCAGCAGTTGGAGAAAGTCCACTCTATCTGGTTGCTATGCGTCCATACTTGCCAACATTCTACGAGCAAAAAAGAAGTATGATTTTCCGGATTTTTAAATGTTCCTTAGCATATTGACGACATTACTAAAAGTATCATCTCATGACTTTTCACCTGACAGTGACATCACTGGAAATGACCTTGTGGCCCTCTGATAGATATGATAGCAACTGGAGGTAGGGTGGGCGGCTGTTAGTGTCATATTGTGTCCCATAGAAACATGTTACTTCTTTACTCTTGGACCTTACATGGTCTCCAGCTTTATTTTTACTTTCTTCTAGTCCTATGTTCAATTTCTTTCGGTTTCTGCTCGCATATTATTCTCAAGACCTACATGGTCTCCAGGTTCACCTGCGCTAATTCAAATACATTGCTCACAGGGATTGTCGTTATTTGCCAGTACCTTAAAAAAGGAAGAAGGAAAATGACAAAGGTGCAAGGGTAGAAAGGAGCCGTTGGAACAGAAAGGTTAAGTTAAAGAAAGAGGAAACACGGTGGAAAAAGTGGCTTAGGATGGATGACTAGGAATGGTTTGAAAGAACGGAGAAAGGGAGAAAAGAAGAAGTTGGAAAGCAATCTTAATAGAAGAGAAGTGATAGTAGACAAAGGATTGCATATGGTCAGAAACAAGGGAGGTGAGGTGAGCATTTACAATGAGCTAAGTAGAGAAAAGAGTGTGTGTGAAATAAACAAGATGCAAGTATGAGGGGAAGTGGCAGAGAGCAATCGAAGGAAGAAGATCAGCGGAAAAAAGAAGTAGCAAGAGAAAGGAGGAGACAGTCATAGCAACAGTGATGAAAAGGAGCAGAGTAAAAGGAAAGAAAAGTGAGATGGGCAAAACGCAGGGAAAGAAAGGAACGAGAATGGAGAGTTTGGCAAAGTGAGAAGATGTGGAAGTGATTAGAGGGAGAGAGAGAGGCAATAAGTGGAAGGAAACAGAAAGTGTGACTAAATGGGGGAATGGCGCTCACAAAAGAGGAGGAAAGCGGTGAGAAAATATGAAGGGGGAGAGGTAGAGACAATGTTATGATCTGTAGAGAGACTGGAACTTGGAGCGAGAGAATGAGTCCATCTTTCATTTGGGCAGGGATGTCCATGGACTGCAGAAATACCTGTATGTGTTTCCTGGCCTAGTTACAAGCCTATGTCGCACTGGTCCCCTTTGTCGCAGTGGTTCTCTTTAAGGTGCCTGTTTACTTTTATAAGTTCAGAGAGATAGCCATAACCTCAGAAAGACAGCTTTGGTCGTACTTTGACAGCTTTGTTAAAACAACCATGGGATCAAGATGAGAGCCACGGTTATGTTGCATGTGGGTACTTTAAAGAAATGCATAACTTCATAATACATCTCAGCCTGTCTCTCCTCCATTAGCCTCATTTCTTTCATTACAGATGCCTGAGTGTATCAAATATGCTGTTATATTTGTGGTCAAGTAGTAAAAGATAGCTTAGTGGTAATCTTTATTACTTTGAGTCATAGACTGTCTCGTCCCAGTCCTCAGACATGGAGCATGTCCCCTTACTACATGGAATTCACTCAGCTAAACACATGTCTGTACAGTGCCCCTCCCAATATGGCTTCTCCGGGAAGAGTATATCCTGTGCCACAAATAAGAGGGACCTACAAAGGAACTTCTTGAAACATACCAAGCTAAACAGCTCTTGAGTCATCTTTCTAAGGACGACCAAAGATTGTTTTCCTGCAATACTTCCCAATCACCAGGGAGGGAGGTAGGCTACCCAGCACTGGGATGAGAAAGACTATGACTCAGAGAAATGAAGATTACCAAGTAATTACCTGCCTTGTCCTCTTCCTTGTCTCAGCCCTCACACATGCAGCACATACCCAAGCACATGCAGGATAAAAATTTAAGAAACGCAATACACCAGCATATGATATGCAACACCCAGTCTAATTTATTCTGAAATACAGTTGCTCAAATCAATTAACGTTTCACAGTACTGCTGAACCACAGGGAGATGAAAAAACATCTACTATCTTTAACTTATAAATGGAAAGGAAAGGAAATTAAAGTTTGGGGTGTTGCCCATGTAGCAGCAGCACAAATGTTCTTAAGTGACATCCCTTGAAGGGCATCCATGAACAAGCAATTCCTCCAGTAGACCAACCTTGAACCCCCATGAGAAGAGAACTGCCAGTTTTTGATAGTCCAAGGTGTTAAAAATGGGGTCTCTTGTTGGCAGTCAGTTTGCACTCTGTCGAAGCAGGGACCCTCTCGCTACTCAGGGCAATGGAGATGCACACTTTAAATAACCCCTTCTCACCACCTTGGTAGCGTGGCTCAAGCTACCAAGGGGGTGAGAAGGGGTTCTCAAAGGCAATGTGTAAAGTATTTGTACCAAAACACACAGTAATACAGTGAAAACACTACTAAATGGACACCACACCAGTTTAGTGACGTTGGCAATATTTATCTAAATCAAACAAGACCCAAACAACAAAAATCCAACATACACAAGTAAAGTTATGATTTTTTTAAATAATAGATTCTTACTCCATAGAAAACTATGAAAACGTTGTTGTTAGACACAGTACCTGGTTTGTGTGAAAAATAAAGCTGCACTAGCGAGTGTGTATCGGAAAAGTCAGCGATGCATCGATTCCTTACTCGCAAGTGAGGTCGTGCGTCATTTCTTCTTCGGTTGGGTAGGCGATGCATAGTTTTTCTCTCCTGCAAAAAAGGGATGTGTTGATTTTCGGACGGGCACCTCGGATCCACTCAGGTTCACAATGATTTTTACGCCCAGCGATGTTGCATGAGAAAGACGATCGCACAGTGAGGAAAAACTGCGCTCCGTGGGGCATGTCGTTTTCAGCAGCTGCAAGCTGGTGTTGCAATGTTTTTCTATCCGTGATGCAGGTGATGTGCCGATTTCCCAGCCATGGTGCAGGTGGTGCGTTGAATTCAGCTGAGAAGCGGGTGGCGCATCATTTTTACAGCTGGGTTGCAGGTGGTGCATCCACATTTTCCCTGCACGGCTCCCTGTGCGTGGATTTCAGCTTTTTCTACAAGCTTCGCCTTTCAAGGGCCCACGGACTGGATAGGGCACCACTTGGCATGGAGTCTCAGCAGAGAGTCCAGGTGCTGGTAGAGGAAGTCTTTGATGGCCCTGAGACTTCAAAGCAGGAGGCAAGCTCCGTCCAAGCCCACTGAGATTCTTCACAAGCAGGAATGTAACGTCCAATTTCAGGCAGAAGGAGCAACTGCAGGCCAACACAGCAAAGCACAGACACAGGCAAAGGGGCAGTGCTCCTCCTCAAGCTCTTCTACTTGGCAGAGGTTACTCTTAAATCCAGAAGTAATATGCCTTTGAAGTAGGCAAACTTTAAAGGAAAGTCTCTGTTGTTCACAAGATCTTGCCTTGCCCAGGCCTGGCAATAGGCTCACACCAGGGGGCAGGCACAGCTGATTCTGGTGTATGTGACCACTCCTCCCTCCACTCCTGCCCAGATGGACCATCAGGAAATGCAGGCTACACCCCAGCTCCCTTTGTGTCACTGTCTAGAGGGGGTTCGCAAACAGCCTGTCAGTCTGACCCAGACAGGGAATACACAAGCAGAAAGAGTCACAGAATGTTTTAAGCAAGAAAATGCCCACTATCTAAACGTGGCATTTTCAAACCAACGATTTAAAAACCAACTTTTCCAAAAGATGTATTTTTAAATGGTGAGTTCAGAAACTCCAAACTCCATATTTCCATCTGCTCCTTAGGGGCGCAAACTGCGCTTAAAAGCTATTTAAAGGCAACCCCCATGTTAACCTATCAGAGAGATAGGTCTTGCAACAGTAAAAACCAAATTTGAAAGTATTTCACTGCTAAGACATATAAAACACATCAGTACATGGCCCACCTTTAACATACACTGCACCCTGCCCATGGGACTACCTAGGGCATACCGTAGGGGTGCCTTACATGTGCCTTAGATGTATAAAAAGGGAAGGTTTGGGCTTGGGAAGTGGGCACACTTGCCAGGTCAAATTGGCAGGTTAAAACTGCACACACAGAAACTGCAGTGCCAGGTCTGAGCCATGTTGACAGGGCTACTTATGTGGGTGGCACAATCAGTGCTGCAGGCCCACTAGTAGCATTTGATTTAGAGGCCATGGGCACCTCTAGTGCACTTTACTAGGGACTTATTACTAAATCAAATATACCAATCATGGAAAATCCAATTACACATACAATTTACACAGGGAGCACTTATACTTTAGCACTGGTCAGCAGTGTCAAAGTGCCTAGAGTACCAAAAACAGCAAAAACAGAGTAAAACACACAGTCAAAACATGGGAAGCAGAGGCAAAAAAGACTGGGGTGACCACACAAATGATGCCAGGTCTACCACAGGGCAACAAGGGTACGAACCCAACAACTTAAATAAGAAATCATGGGGTGATGCACTTTATTTTCGAGTCACTAAAAGAAAATCAATCCGTCTGAATGATGCCATTCTCTCCAGATAAATAGAAATAGCTCTGTAAAAGTGAAGAGTGTGAAAGAGCTCCTCTTCAATAGAAGAAGAAGAGTGGGGAAATGTATGAAGAATAATATCTTGAGAGACATGAAAGGAAGAAGAAATGTTTGGATAAAGGATGGATTGGGATGGAGAACCACTTTTTCTTAAGAAACAAATGAATGAACGGGTCAAGACCCATGAGAGCACCAGACTCAGCCTACCTTTTTCCAGATGTCACTATAAACAAAAAGAAAAACTTTAAGGCCAACAAGCATAAATAAATTGAATCAAATGGCTTCAAAGGAGATTCTTGTAACATATGAAGCACCAGAGGAAGGTCCCATGAAGGTACAGGTGAATGAACTACTTTTCAACTTGAAAAACACCAAGGGGTTGAATCGGGCCAAAGAATCCACTCTAATAGCTTTGATCACTGTCCACTTGCTGCAAAAACTGAACATCACTAAGTCCAGTAAGAAACTATCTCTCGGAAACTGTAAGATTAATCTCCCTTCCCAACATTCTCCCCCTTCTAGAGTTCTGAACTGCCAGAGCAATATCTGAAGCAATGACCTAAGCCTCCAACCATACTCTTTCAAACTCCAACCCCCCAGGAATAGACCATGAAGAGAGTGAGGAGATAGAGGGAAAATCCATTGAGGATAGGATGATAACTGCTTGAGAAGGGGTAACCAAGGTCAGTGGCACTTGGCTTGAACCACTAACAGTACCTCTGCATTCTCCTCCTTGATCTTGGATAGAACTTGGCTTATGAGAGGGAGATGAAGGAAGGCAAACAATATACCCCTGGGTCATTCAAAACTGATGCGTCCACACTCTGGGATGTAACAAGGGAAGACAACCTTGGAAGTTGGACATCCTTAGGAGAGACAAGGAGATTTGGATGCAGCTTCACTAACTGCTAGAAAAGAAAAGTGTTGAGTAACATTGTTACCAAAGAGGGGAATGTGTGATTCTAAAGATCCACATACCCATTCTCCTGCCCATGAAGATGTTAGCTGACAGGGATATTAAATTGGACTATGCCCAAATTCCAATCCTCTCTGCAAGATGAGCCAAAACAGGAATCTTGGATCTCCTCAGGTGGTTCAGATATGCTTAAGCTACCTGATTGTCATATTCAGTGGGGTAAAAAAAAAGGAAAGATTTGTAGACAGCTTTACATTTCCTCCAAGTCAAAGAATTGTGGGATTCCTCTGCTGTCCACAATCCCTTAAGAAAGTGATCCTCCAAAGTCGCCCCCCACCTCACACTGGTTGCATCTGTTGTGACAGTCACTGGCAGGGGAGGAAAAAGCAACACACCCTTCTCCACGTTTTTGTGTTCCATTCACCATTGGAGTTTGAGGACTACCTCTAGTAGAACTGGTACCAACAACCAGTCCCAAGTGGTTGGATTCCAGAATCGAAGATGATGGCACACCAGATAATGAAAGTGGAGACGGGCCCAAGGCACCAAAAGTAGGGCAGCTGTCATGTTCCTCTGGGCCATCAACCACTACCTCACTGGAGCCTGGTGAAGATCCAAAAGATTCTTCAACTGAGTTCTCAGATTCTCCTGGTGAAATGGGGGAAGAAAGACTTTCCCCACATCGGTCTTGAAGAGGGCTCTTATAGACTTAAGTTCTTGTGATGCCGACAACTGAACACACAGCAGGTTGTCTGTTTTCCTTTCCCAGCAGAAATGTGAAAGCAGCAAGGGAGCTTCAAGATAAAGATTCCAGCTGGGCCCAAAACAAACATGAAGTTTAAGTGGCCTTCAGGTCTTCTGTTGCTTCAGTATGATCATTGATGTGAGCTATCTGAGCCTCACACATATCTACCATTGCAATTGAGGGGAAACACGCCTTGTTACTGTTTCAGGAGTACTTAAAAGAAACTACTACTTGGAGGCAAGCCTTTCACTTTGTTCAATTTCCGTATATAAGAAATAAACATGAACTGTAAGAATGTCAGATGTATCAGTCAGTACTAATAACTACACACATAAAAATTTGAATACAACTATATTATAATGTAATGCTTTTATAGTAATACTCATATCAAGTAGGTTGCCTGAGTGCTCTACATCATATGCATTTATTTTATCCCCATGAGATAGTTTAAAATGTATCCTTTGCAACCAGTTAAGACAGTACACATTTACTAAAATGTTTCTCCTTGTTGCCAATTTTTTGTTGCAGATTTTTTAAAGAATAAATGTATAGGCTGACTGTCAAAAAGCTTTCCATGGCCCCTCCCTTCATGACTCAGGTTCAGGGAGGACCTGGCCTGGCAGTTCCACTGTGATGGTTGCATTTGAGCAGCATCTACATTGATTTTCTAATGGCTAAGTCTAAACAGAGGTGGCATGGTTTGCAAAATAATGATGGACTTGGATGTGGCCCTAATTACCAGCAAGCATTTCAAGGATTCCATCCATCATGTTCTTGTATACAGTAGTGAAATCAGACACAAGTCAATTGTCATGGGTACCCAATGTGTGGGCTAGATTCTTACGATAGATGGACAACAGTATAATCTCTTAAATCAAACCAAGATGTTTTTGTACAGCACACTTCCTAAATTTACAATTTTGAAGATGCTCTCACGTGGTAATGAAGCCTCAGTGAAATAAAATATTTTTCTAGGATGACACTATTTTTTTAAGTGGGGAAGGCTGGATTGATCTCATATTTTATGGTTTTACATTGTGCAATCTTTTTCCCTTGCCTGCTTTTCATCAAAGGTCGCTGTTCCTTCTGTAATTCTTGGTTTATGAGGCTAAAACATAGATGGAAGGCAGATGCTACATTAAAGCTCAGCTTGTTTTGGGCTCGAGTTTCCAAGAAGACCTTGAGCTGAGCCAGAGCAATGCATCTGGATCAGGCCTTCAGTGGCCCAACAACCTCAAAGATTGGGTCTTGGATGGTAGTGTGGCCTACAATGTGTGTGATCCACATGCAGGGCCAAGGACACAGATCTGATTAGGAATGGGTCAGTTGCCCACTCCACTCAGTGTGCTGCCTGCAGGGATTTGAAATCAGTCAGGGACTATCAGGTCTCAGATGGGGCAGTTATTAAAAACTTTCTTTAAAATGGGTCGCTATCAGGTCCTAAATTAATGTGCTTTACAGGCAAAAGCAATGCTTGAATTCCACGTATGTAAAAAGCATTGAGGTATTCTAACAGCGATGCAGTCCCTATTCCTATATCAGCTTTACTTCATCTGCTGTTCCCTATGGGGTATTGTTTTCCATATGTTGTGTTTCAGTAGTTTTTTTCTTGAAACTCACAATTTTTTATAGGAAGCAAGCTGTCACTAGGTACCTAGGAGAAGACCACTTTCCCTTTCACAAGAAAGCAATCTTTAATTCACTCTCCTATTTTTAAAATTGAAACATTTTAATTCTAATTATTCATTATGCAACTATTGTTGTCACTCAATTATTTGATACTTTTGATAAGCATTGGCAAAGCAAATAGGTTTTGGCCTGCCTTTTAGGAATATGTTTGGTGTTATATTATATATCTGGATGCAATAACATAACAAAGAGGCAATCAAATACTGACCAAGAGGCATTCTTTGTAAAGCATGGGATCTTAATTTTCATGTTTTAAACCACTCCCTTATTTGTGTAGGCCAAGCCTCTTGGAAAGGATTGCTAGTTACATTTCTTTGCCAATGTCCTTTTTTAGAGTACCCCCACCTTTTTCATCCCAATTAAAGCACTGGTCACCATGGATACTGACTACAGTAATCTGATTAATGCATAGTGTAAACCTACATACCCCTGTCCGGCTTCATGTGTGACGCTTCAGAAATTGAAGGTAGCTCTTAAATGATGTGCTACCCACTGCAGCATCGGCTGCGGAAATCATGTGCTTACTATTTCTCTCATCCATGCTACATCTGTGCATTTCTCCTTCAAGGACTGCCTTGCATAATTCTGTTACATCCTCCATGACTCACATATTTCGGTTTGAGCAGAAGTATCTAAATCCATCACACTACAACAATAAATGATTTCCTAACGTGAAATTATGTGCTTTATTTACCAGTTCCAATGACTAAAGGCATCATTATGATTGTGGCAGCCTGAGGACCACCACACTTGCATTGACAGTCGGACCACCACTACTTTGGCGGCCCAACCCACCATGAAAATACTGGCAGAAAGCCAGCGCCAGCAGCCACAGGTGGGTCCCTACACTGCCCAGGGCCATCATTTCCTTCTCATCCTTGGACACTAAGGGGGTTATTCTAACTTTGGAGGAGTGTTAATCCGTCCCAAAAGTGACGGTAAAGTGACGGATATACCACCAGCCGTATTACGAGTTCCATAGGATATAATGGACTCGTAATACGGCTGGTGGTAAATCCGTCACTTTTCCGTCACTTTAGGGACGGATTAACACCTCCTCCAAAGTTAGAATAACCCCCTAAGCGGCTTACATTCATCTCCATGTGGAGCTGGTTCCTGAGCACAGGCTATTCCTTGCGTGGGTATTCTGGTGGCACTCTTCCACTGGACTGGTGAATGTGTGGGTGATTTAGATGTAGTTATGTCAACAATAAGAACATGAATGCAATCTGCTGCTAAATGTAGAGGTGACAACATTTTGGGGGCAGTGTGTGTGCCTAGGTTGTAGCACTTAGTGGTTTATCTACTGTGGTTAGACACAAAAAGTCATCCACATTTGGACTGTTAATTCCTTAAGACAAAGAAGAGGCTTAAGTACTGATCAGTTTTCATTTGTTGCAACTCACAATGTGCTCAAATTCACTCATGATAGACCTCTGAAACATATGTGCAAGATCTCATGTCACTTTTTATGATGTCACTTTCTGTAAGGTCATGGGTCTTGATGCCACCTCCTGTATGTCATGCGTGATGTCACATGCCTTAATGTGACTTGCATATTGCCTTACTTGGTTAGCGCTGGAAAGTGGTTTATTGGTAAGGGCAGTTATGTACCTATACTTAGCAAAAGGCCACTAACCCATACTAGGTCCAGTTAGGTTTCAATAAATGAACCCCAATTCAACCCTTGGTAGGAAGGCATTGAGCAACAAGGCTTAACTTAGGAGACAAAGGTGGTCATTATGATTTTGGAGGTCTTTACCGAAGACCGCTGTGCTGGCGGACGCCAAAGGACCACTACGGAGGTGGTAAATCAACCGCTGTCTTATGAGTCACAAACACGAAACAGCCAGAAAGCAGCCACAAATTTGACACTGCTAGGCCAAACTAGCAGGAGAGAGGGGGTTACACCACCCTCACCGCCACACCAAGAAGATACTGCCCTCCAAATGTCAAACCACAAATCAGCACAGTGGTCATTCAACAGCGGTAAGTCATTGGTGGTATGGACCGCTGCAGTCCCAATACTGACTTCCAAACAAAACTACCCCACATTGGCCATTTCAAATACACCACACCTTATACACATACAAACACCCCACCCCCCACACATACAAGTATAAAACACAATAGAACACATCCCACAGTCCTCAGCAACGGAAAATAATTGTCACACATCTTGCAGCCACTCATAAAAAGGAAGTGCACATACTCAACACAGCCTCTTGTACACCACAAAATCACATCACACACCACACAACAGCATTACACACACACATCTTACTATTAGACTACAGACCACTAGCATTCAATCCCACATAACCACACACCCTCCACCTCCCACAAAACACACCACCCTCTGCACAACCCATTCACCACACACACATCAACATCACCATGTTCCCGCAAAAGCACCCCAGTTTCATAGATGATGAGTTGCGTGCCATGGTGGACAAAATTGTTAGGGTAGAGCCACAGCTGTTCAGTACACAGGTGCAGCAGACATCCATATCCAGGAAAATGGAGTTAATGGCGAGGGAACGTCCACAAGGTGAACTCAGTGGGAAACTATCCATGCACAATGGACGACATAAACAAGAGGTGAAACGACCTATGGGGGAAGGTGTGATCCACGGCATCACAACACCAGATTGCCTTCCACAGGACTGACGGTGGACCCCCACCTCCTCCCCCAGTGTTCACATCATGGGAGGAAAAGGTCTTGGCTATCCTGCATCCAGAGGGCCTGACTGGAATCACCGAAGGAATTGAAAGTGGTAAGTCACCTATACTCCTCTACCACTATGTACACCTGTATCTCATGTCTCCCCGTCACCCTGTCACTCCCCAGTCCACCCAATCCCACATTGAAACCCAACCCCCTAACCAATCATACCCATTTCCCCAGCATGTCCACACCACTTAACTAACACCTTCCCAACATCTGCACTCACAAATATTGGTAACGCATGTTCAGCATGAAGCACTACCAATCCCACAATGCATCACCCTCACTGACCTAAAAATGCACTACACCCATCCCATAGGTACACCCACATAGGAAAGGATGACATGTAGCACTGAATAAGCAGTTCTCAAGAGCTAACCAAGAAATAACAATGTCAGTAACGCAAAAATACTGATATGTCATCACATATCCAATGTAAACAAATAAGATAAACTCCATTCGCCACAAAGCAATAAATAAACAGCCTACTGCCAATGCCATACCTGGGGAGCAACCATCCAGGCCCATGTCCCTGGTTAAGTAAAGTAAAAATGTGACCACTGCTAATGTCAGCTGGCAGCAGGTGCCACGAACATCCAGTCCTCTACCAGAAGAAGGCCACAGTGATGACAGCAACTCTGGATGGTTGGATCTGTAAGATCTCTCTAGCCCATCTGGCACCTTTGGTCAGTCACACTCCACAAGCCTCACCCAGGCCATGCCAGACCCCCCCCCACACACTACTGAGGCAGATATTATACCAGTTGCCCAATCCCCAGACCCGTATCCCCAGGACACGTCAATCAACAGTGTGCCCACCAGTACAGGGTCTAGAGTCAACACCTACAGTTCAGAGAACACATGCGAGGGCCAGTGGTGGGAGGTCATCTGTGGGCCAAGGGATGGGGCAACTCAGGGAACCGACTCTCCAGGAGGCTCTTTCACAAGTCCCTGGAGCATACCAAAAATCCCAGGGCAGGATGGCAAGGTACTCACCACTTTGCAGGGGGACAAGAACCTGCAGAGGGGACAACACCAGGAAGCCATGCAGCAGTGGCAGCCACACAATGTCACCATGGCCTCCATTGCAGGGGGGCTTAGGGATATAGCCACCATTCTGCGTGCACCCTCCACCGATCAGTAGGCTCCTTCCACTAGCCAGAGTCATGGCCAGCCCTCTACTTCTGATGCAACTCGTGGACTGGAGGCCCTCCCAAAGGACTCACAGGCCACCAGCACCCCTCCCTCTGTAGCTGAGGAACCCCCTGCAAACTTTCCCTGTGAGCAAGACATCCTACAGCGACTGTAGCCAAGACCAAAACCACTGCTAGGAAGTGATCCTCTCCTAACATGTCTCCTTTGTGTGCGACTGACACATCTTGTTGACTTTGGACTGCATTTGCTCCATTTCCTGATGGCCCCATGGATACTGAACCTGTGCTACCAACTGCTTGGGCCACTACTTTGAAGACTTCATCTACCATCAGCCCACTCTTTTGCACCATCCCTTTCTTTTTGTAATGAGAATAAACACACTTAAACACAGCTGATGTATTTCTGCTTTTATTCCATCACTATGCAATGTCTGTACTACTGTGTGACAGTGTACATGTTACTGAAAATCAGTTTTCATCCAAAGTAGTGTCAGCTTGTTGTAATGTTTCTCAGTGTAAGTGCTTTTTGCCATTCACCATCTATCAATCTTAGTGATAGCAGTCAGCAGCTATTCCATGGGTACACAGCTGTGACCACTGCAATATCTGAAAAAAGGGTAAAACATCCATGACATACACATTGGAAAAGATGATTGTCAAACAACATGATCCTGTGTCACATACCATACTAGATTCACAAGCCTCATGTCCTACAAATGCAGCAGTGAACTTTCAGCATCACTACACACTACTACACACATCCACAATCTCATTAATGGCCTTACAACACACACCAAGAATAGAGCCATGGCATGTTGTCTGTATGGCACACTCTCCTGCATGACAATCAGTGCTGGGGAAACTGTCAGGGAGACCATAATCACAGAGGTGAGGCCATCAGTACAGCCATAACACTACCAACAGCAATTCCCAACTACAAAGGCACTCTGAGTAAAAAATGGGAGTTGGCCAAACCAATCTGAGCAAACATACAGTTGAAACACAGCAAAAGCAGAAGTAGAGTAGCCCCATATCTCCCTCCTGTACCACTAAACACACAGAGATGACTGAGGCAGTGCTACCCACATACTACTGAATTGAATATAAAAGCCACCACACTGCACTTTACGAGGTGATTGTAATAAACTCAACCACAAACTTACCTGACTGTCATTGGAAGTACTGCTGAATCAGCTGAGTCCTGGAGTCCACACCATCCTCCTCCCCATCTTCATCACTGTCTCCTGTTCCCTCTGCTGCCACTGGTGCATTGGTATCCTCCTCCTCTTCCAGTAATGGCACATGCCTTCTGAGGGCCAAATTGTGCAGCATGTAGCAAGCCACAACTATCTGGCAGACTTTACCAGGGGTGTAGACCAGGGATCCCCCAGACATGTGCAGACACCTAAATCTTGCTTTAAGAAGGCCAAATGTCCTTTCTATCCCTCTTTTTGTCCTTCCATGTGCCTCATTGTATCGATTGTCAGCCTCTGTCCTCGGATTCCTCACAGGTATCAACAGCCAGGATAGGTTAGGGTAGCCTGAGTCACCTGGGAACAGTGGAATAACACATAACATTTGTACAATAATACAGAGGAGAAGGGAAAGGATAGATGCTGTGACAAACAGTGAAAACAACCATCATTCCCACGAATGAGCCAGACCCTCTCTGTCTGTAGTTGTGCCATCAGGTGTGGTAAAATGCTATTCCTTGTAATGTAGGCATCATGCACAGAACCAGGGAATGTGGTAGTCACTTGTGAGATCTACTGATCAGTGAGGCACAACATCTGCACATTTATAGAATGCAAACATTTTCTGTTTCTAAATACCTACTCATTTATCCTGGGAGGCCCCAAAGCAATATGGGTACCAGCATTGGCCCCAATCACATGTGGGATGTCTCCCATTGCATACAAATCTGCCTTACCAGCGGCCAAATCTGCACCATGTGGGAATTTGATGTAGTTATCAATGTGTTTAAGCAAGGCAGATAGAACATCCTTCAACACTAACCTGAAAATTGGTTGAGACATACCTGCTACCAATGCCACTGTCACCTGAAATGAGCCAGTGACCAAAAAATGGAGCACTGAAACCACCTGTACAGTAGTAGGAATTGCAATTGGATGACAATTAGCAGACATAAGCTCTGGCTCCAACTGTGCACACAGTTCTCTGATTGTCACACTATTCAGACTATAGGAGAGCAGTACATGTTGTTCTTCTATTGTAGCCAGGTCAACTAGGGGCCGGTAAGCGGGTGCATCCCTCCACCTCTGCATTGGTTGGTTACTACACATAACAAACAATACAAGTGTAACAAAGAAAATACATATTGAGCACCCATTTTATCAATCAATGTTGGAATATCAACCTCACAGGCAACCTATTTGCCATCTATGCTCTGGTTGCTCCTACATACTAAAGGACATCTAATACAACCCCCTTTCATTACATTGTATGGCTACAGCATAAATGTACAATGAGTGGAGACATGTGAAGATATGGAAACCATATAGTACATCACAGTTCCCTAGGTCTGACAGTTTTGAGCAGAGAATTGGTTATGATATAAATAGTGTAAGTCATTATCATTTCAGATGAGTTACTTCACAATGTGTAGGGTCTGGCATGTAGTGTGCCATATCGAGCTCTGACACATATAATTGGGTACAATGACAAATAATAGTGTAAAATGGCAGCCGGCTGTCCTGCATGCAAAAGATAGATGGAAGTAACCTCACTCCACCCGGCATTATTTGTTATGGCGGTGGGTGGTCGGAACCGTAGTGCCATTCCTCATTGGACAACTCTGATGTCTATGGGGAGCAGGGGCCAATGAAGATCACCGCCGCAGCTGTGACTGCAATTTTCTAAAAGCCATTTCACTTGACTCCTGACTGTCCAGCTCTCAAGACCTCCACTGCATATGCTGCTTTGTCCTGTATCAGGAAGCCACAACGGCACGTTCTATAGGGGATCGGGCCCCAGCCTTCACACCAGAAGAACTTGGGACAATTGTGGATGGGGTCTTACCCCTATATGGACAGTTGCATGGGGCTCCAGATAAGCACCTTCTTTGTATAGTTGATGCAACATGGTTGTATGTAGTTGCATGTGTGTGCATGCAGCATGTCCTCTTGGAGTGCTGTGTTGTGCAACCTTTATGTGCACATAGGCACGTGTCATGTGCAGTATGATTGTGATATGTATACAGTATGTAGTCCATTGCTGTAACTGGTTGAGGAGTCTACATAAATGTGTCCTTATTTGTCTCTCATGCAGATCAGCACCCATCAAAAGAGGGGATTGTGGTGAGACATCGCCAAGGAAGTGCAGACCATGGGGATCCATAGCTGGTGGAGCACCCGAGACCTGAGGACCTGAGACGCTGGGCCTGCAAGACTGCAGAGGCCCAACTGGGGACGTCCTCCCAATGAGGGAGGGGTGCCTGTCAGACCCTGACCCACCTAATGGCCCGTATACTGACAGTGGCCTACCCAGAGTTTGCTGGGTGCTTGAGGGCAGCACAGCAGGCACAAGGGGGTGAGTACTCACAGTGTTCTTCATGTAGGTATTGAGTTCCATAGTCATTGTATGGTTAGCTAATAGCTAGTGGTAAACTATGGTCGGGTTTGTAGCTGAGGTCCTCATTGTAATGTTAATTGGTCTGTCTGATAGGTAGTTGTAAGTTACAGACATACCTACATACGTAAAGGGCTATATCCTGGTACAAAAGTGAATATTGGTGACTCTCATGTACTGCTGTTTCAACTAGCTATGGTATGTCCAGTCTGCTGCTGTATCAGTGTAGTGTTGTTGATGGAGGATTGTAGAGGCTTCAAATTGCATGGTCTCTTCTTGTCAGTAGCCATTCATGTGGTCAGGTGTTTGGCAAAGCAGACTGAATTTTGCATGTGTATTGTTGTAAAGTGTGGCTCATATGTGGCATGTGTTATATTTGACACAATGCTCCCTTTCCTTCTCCGCCAGCTTTCTTCCTTGTCTTCTTCTGTTCTTATGTGCACATGCACCCCATACACTATATCCGCACTGACCAACATCACACCCACATGCCGCACACCCACCTTCCTTGCCGATACCACCTCAACATACATTCACACAACCTGCCTATCTTCTCCCAGCCTCTCTTCCCCCTCCTCCCGAGACACATAAATGCCCCCACTCATCCACCCAACAGTCTTCCACCTCACACATGCACATTTTGCATGCACTTCCATCCAAGTCTAGCACATCTACACATCCTGCAACCACTCCCTCTACCTCCACTCCCAAACCTGTTGCCACAATCCACCCCACTCTTCCTAAAAAACTGTCCCTTGCCCGCCTTGACATGTTCCCTCCTCCAGCCCAACACATGTTTTCCCTAAGCATCACCTTCCCCTCCCCCAGGCCAGTCCCTCCAGCTCCCAATCCTCCCATGCCCCCCTACTGTTTCCCATGTCCCTCCCCCAGCCAAAAAAACCTCCCTCTAAGGCAAAAACTGTATCCACTCCCACCCTGGCTCCAAAACCACTCCCCCACTATCTAAACCTAAGCCCAAACCCCCACCCCCACCCAAACCAAAAGCCCAAGGACCCTGCTTCCAAGCCTAAGGGCCCGTGACCACCACCTCCCCCTTGACCTTTGAGGTGCCTGCCTGGCCCATTGATGTCCCTGCCATGTGGAGGCCATGAGGCTGTTAGGAGTCAAGTTGGGGTGACATCATGTCCAAGTGTGCATATTGCACTTGTTGGGCTAGCCAATGGCCCATTCTTGTAAATAGTTTTATTATTCATACATATCCTTCTCACCTTCTAATACATCTGCCCAACTGATGACATTGGTGTTGATTTCAGTGATTTGTCCAGCCTATCATTTTGTGAACTTATGTCATTTCTGTTTTTTTTTATCCATTTTTTATCCATGTGTATGCTATGTGTGTGCCATGTGTGTTGGGAGTGGTGTGTGAGTTTTGGTTGTGCCTGTCTGTGATGTGTGTGTGCTTGTATGTTTGTGGCTGTGTGTGTATCAGGACGGGTGTTTGTGTGCGTGTGTTTATGTATGTCGCTGACCGTGGCAGGTGTGTGCGTTGCGTGTGGGTGTGTAACTCTCCCTTCGCTCCTTTGTGTGCTAGACGGCTGTACTCATGGTTGTCATCTTTGTCGTCGTCGCCGTTCCTGTACTTGAATTGCGTGTAGAGCATTGGGAAGACTTCCAGTTCTTGTTCTATGGTGGCAGTGGACTCGTTTGTGTACCTGGAGGTGATTGTCACCTTATATACTACTTGTTTCTGCCAGGCTTTTCGTGGTGGTTTGTCCGCCCTGGAAATTGTGGAGGTCTGTTGACTCGAAATATGGTGGGCAGGGAAATGCCTTCCACTAGCCTGGGGATGGCAACCTCCGTCGGAGGTGTTCAGCCGGCACTGGCGGTACTGGCGGTGATGTGGCTGTGTTTGGTTCAGTTCAACGCCGCGGTCATAATATGGTTGTCTTTTCCGCTGGGCTGGTCGCGGACTGACCGCCACTGCAGCCATGGCGGTCAGGTGACTGTCAATATCATAATGACCACCAAAGTGTGTAAAACATTCAAATATCACAAAACAGTAATAAAATAAAACACAGGAAACAGTTTACAAAATCCAAAACCCATTTAGAAAAATAGGAATTATTTTTATTTTTAATTTGACACCAAAACAAATAGAATCAGATAAGGGGAATCAGAGATATGAATTTTTTAAGAATTAATGATTTTCAGCACATAGAAAATAAAAGAGCCACTCACAATATCTGGTCACACCTTGACTGGGACAAAGTCAAAGTTTAAGGCCGACCGCGATGAAGCCCTGCTCAGCTACAGCCAGCAGAAGGCCTCAGGTGAAACTTTACCTTAGTACTTAGCGTCTCATTATGTACCTGGTGCTCTAATTACCTCCAGGTTCATGGTGAAGGTCGGACCGCTGCCAATGTGGCAGTCAAAGCGCCATATTATGACCACTGCAGTAACGCCGTGGTGGGACCGCCAGATTTCATCATCCTGAATGCCTGGCAGTGCTGGTAGTCCTAATCTGCCAGACTGGGGATTATGACTTTGTTCTCTGCCAGCGATTCCATGACAGTAGCACCACCATGAAAAAGCTAGCAGAGAACTGCACTGCCCATGCACTTGGCATGGGCAGTGGAGGGGCCTTCCTGGCCAGCACTGTTGCAATGTTCACTGTCTACTTTGCAGACAGAGGACATTCTGAGGGTGCTGGTGCACCCTGCACACTACAGTATTTCTGTTGGCTTGGTTATGAGCCGGAGACAATGCTGTAGGCCGTTTCCCACTGGGCTAGTGGAAAACTCGTAAAGGGCTCAGCAGGGAGGGAGCTACAGTGGCTAAACCCTCCCCGCTGGGATTTCAGGAGACGGGCTTTTCTATCTGCTGAAATCATAATTAATCCCTTAGTCTTTTTCTTGAAGATTTTCTTCAGCGGGATGAAGTCACCAATCCGATCTGACCTCCCTGGAACCCTCTTCGGATACGCATTGCAGGAGACCTCTATGAAGAATTCTACCTTCGGACTTAGATGATTTTTCAGGGCGGAAATCTTTGTGAGGGCCAAAGCTGAATCTTGATCCAACATCCTTGGAGCCCTCCTCAGATACACTGTGCCGGAAGTCCCAGTCAACTTTTTACGTTCGGACTTTGTTACTTTTATGGAAATGTTTCCTTCCAATTGGGGTCGACTGTCCACAGCACGCCAATTTCAATGAGAGGTCATCAGATCACCTTTCCAGGAGCCTCTGGTGAAATCTTCGAAGTCTGGGGCTCCAGAGCTTTTTAGTGGGACGAACCTACATGCCACGCCGGGTCACGGTTGAGGTTAGCCGGCTGGACTCATCGCGGCTGGTCGGTCCCTTTATGGAGCTTTTTACCAAAAGTTCTTCAACCTTCTCCACACTTCTGGATCTTCTTCCAGGAGGTCTTTGAAGGTCCTTTGGGAGTCCACAGCTCACCCCAAAGTTCCAGAAGCTCCAAGTTGCTCCTTGAGGGCTAGGACTCCAACTCCCAGAATGCACCTGGCTCAAACTCCAAAATGAACATTGGGCAGTGGTCAGCTGGTCAGTTCCTTCAGGGATTGAGGCAGAGGACACTGGTTAACTATTTTTCACCTGTAGCAAGCTGGGAGTCCCTTCTTGATCCAGTTGAAGCCATGCAATGTTCTTTTTGTGGTGACACCCAAGTGTGCAGCTGGTGCAGCCCTTCTGATTGCAGTGTTCAGGTGCAGGTCAGGGGTCCAGCAGGGCAGTCCTTCTCCTGCTATAGTTGTTCCTTGTAGGGATCTGAGGTGTGGGTGCAGCTCTGCCAAATGTATCCTTGCTCTTGGGGTGAAAAGCAGGGGGGCAAATGTCCAATCACAGAAAGGACACCATCCTCTTGGATTACCACTTCCTGGGAAGTGTGGCAAAAATCAATCCCAGGGAGCAACATTCTTTAAAAATCCAAAATGGTTTAAACTGAATTTTGAAGGTTAGGTCTTGCTGAGCCCACCCACTGGTGTGGCTACAAATCCTTAACACACCCCTTTCCAGCCCTACCCTAATCTAATCAAGAGGGCACCTGGTTGCCTGGGTATGCAGGAAATGGGGGAGATCCTGAACTGCTTCAAACATCCTTCCCTCCTTTGAAGACCAGTTTGGCTGTTCTCCCCCTATCCTGTTTCACCATCTGCTGAAGCAGATCTCCTCCCTCAGGCAATTCCTTTGTGTTCAGCCCATGCCACTTCACACCTCATCATGCCAGACTGGCCAGGCTGCCAAAGGCTGGCCAATCAGAGAAAGGTACTACAGAGCAGAAGTTGGTAACTTTCAGGCGGAGTTCTAAAACTCTGTCCCTGAACTAGTTATATTAAATTCAACACTGGTGAGTTGTTGTATTTATTATAACAATCAGGTTGATAGCAAACTTGAAATATCTAGCTCACATGGGGACTTTATCAATTAAAATAAAGTCTTCCCATGCCTATGGAGCCCATTCACTACAGTGAGGAAAACATAACTTTGCTATTTTACCCCACCATTGTTTATAAAACAATGTTTATAAGGGCTCTGCTTCTAGTTCATAGCACACAGCCCTAGATGCACTTAAGGCATACCATAGGGGTAAGGTTGTTTAAGACTTTGGAAGTACTTTTAATTCCAAGGTCGAATTTGCATGTAACGTTAGTTTAAAAGCAGCAAGAAAGGCAGGTCTGTCTTTAAAATGACCATGGGCACCTCAGCCACGCACCTATGGGTGCACTACCTATGCTGGGGTCCCTAAACCTACATGCCCTCCCATATACCAGGGACTTAGAAGTAGGTTGATATTGCCAATTATAATTAGCCCAATTTGCATATCCACTTTACACAGAGCTCTGGCCCTAGGACTAGTTAGCAGTGCCCAGGGCACAACCAAGAGTCAGTAACCACCAGTATCTGTCCAAAAAGTTTGGGGGTGACCAGGGCAAAAAGGAGGTCTTTCCTACAGTTAGTCCCCCAACTTCCTTTTGATGTACTGGTCCGCCAGGGACACCATTTGCACATTGAGTGAGTGGAAACTCTTCCGATTCCTGAACACCTGTTCATTCTGGCAGGGGGGGGACAAACACAATGGGGGTCATTCCGACCCCGGCGGTCCTTGACCGCCGGGCCCGGGGATGCGGGAGCACCGCCAACAGGCTGGCAGTGCCCCGCAGGGCATTCTGACCGCGGCGGTTTGGCTGCGGTCAGACCAGGAAAACCGGCGGTATCCCGCCGGTTTTCCGCTGCCCTGGGAATCCCCCATGGTGGCGCAGCTTGCTGCGCCGCCATGGGGGATTCCGACCCCCTCACCGCCATCCTGTTCCTGGCGGCTCTGACCGCCAGGAACAGGATGGCGGTGAGGGGTGTCGTTGGGCATCTGGGGGCCCCTGCAGTGCCCATGCCAATGGCATGGGCACTGCAGGGGCCCCCGTAAGAGGGCCCCACTTTGTATTTCAGTGTCTGATTTGCAGACACTGAAATACGCGACGGGTGCCACTGCACCCGTCGCACATACCCACTCCGCCGGCTCCATTCGGAGCCGGCTTCCTCGTGGGGAGGGGTTTCCCGCTGGGCTGGCGGGCGGCCGTCTGGCGGTCGCCCGCCAGCCCAGCGGGAAAGCCAGAATGGCCTCTGCGGTCTTTCGACCGCGGAGCGGCCATATGGCGGCTCCCTCCAGGCGGGCGGCTCCCGCCGCCCGCGGGGGTCAGAATGACCCCCAATATGTGTACGATCAATTGCCCCAATTATGTTGGGTATATGTCCCATTGCATAGAATCCCACTTTCACAGAGGCCAAATCTTCCATATGGGGGAAAGAAATGTAGCTGCACATGTGTTTCATCAAGGCAGACAATACCCTTGCCAGCACAATTGAGAACATTGGCTGTGACATTCCTGCTGCCTAGCCCACTCACTGTCACTTGGAAAGAACCAGTTGCCAGGAAATGGAGCACTGATAAAACCTGCACAAGAGGGGGGATACCAGTGGGATGACGGATAGCTGATATCAGGTCAGGCTCCAATTGGGCACACATCTCTGTGATTGTGGCCCTGTCCAGTCTATAGGGAGTACAGTGTGCCTGACCTCAAGTGTAGCCGAGACCACAAGGGGACTGTACAAGGGGGTTTGTCTCCTCCTCCTATTTATCCGCAGTGGTAGGTATCTAAGGGACTCAAGAGTGAGTAGGCTGTCACAATTTGAACAATGGAACCATCACCTCAGTGTGCATATACCATTAATGTGATGAGACAGTGGGAATGGCAATGTATGTGCAATTTTCAGCAATGACGCAGTTATGGAAGATCTGTATGTAGTACACCACCATGAAATGGCGACCACCTGTCCTGTATCTAGGGACAGGTGGAAGTGAGGTAACTCCTCCGACGTTGGGCTTCGTGGCGGAAGGCAGTCTCGCACCGCCGTGCAATTCCTCATTGGCTAATAAGGCGCTCGATGGAGTACAGTGGCCAATGAGGATCAGCGGCGGCAGTGGCGGTGTACACCGCCGTGGACGTGACCACCAGTTTCTGGCTATAACCTCACTTGATTCCTGACTTTCCACAGGACAACACCTACACTGCGTGTGCTGCTGTGACTTGTGTTTGGAATCTACTGTGGCCCGTGTGACCAGGGAAAGGGCCCCTGCCTTCACTTCGATGGAGTTGGAGCACTTGGTGGATGGGGTCCTGCCCCAGTATGGACAACTGTATGGGCCTCCAGACCAACAAGTGAGTGTACCTTGGGCACAATGCATGTGGGAGGATTGCATGGAGATGTGTGTGCCGGCTTTATGTCATATGTGGGGTAGTATATCTGGTGGTAGTGTACATGGGATGCGCCGGGCGATGTGTGTACCAATAGATTTGGAAATGGGATTTGTGGGCCACATGTATGACAGGCTGGATTGTATGTGTAATGCTGTCTTCCTGTCTGTATTACCTCTGCAGGTCAGCACCCATCAAAAGAATGGATTGTGGCCTGCCATCGCCAAGTATGTGCGGACCTTGGGGGACAACAGGAGGCAGAGCACCCACTGCAGGAAACGGTGGGAGGACCTGAGATGCTGGGCATGGAAGACCGTGGAGGCCCAACTGGGGATGGCCTTCCAACGAGGAAGGGGTGCCCGATGGAACCTGACCCCCCGATGGCCCGCATACTGGTGGTGGCCTACCCAGAGCTGGATGGGTGCTTGAGGGCATCACAACAGCCACAAGGGGGTGAGTACAGTGGGCATTACTACAATAATTGGTAGGTGCCATGGGATCCGGGTGGTGGGTTTGAGTTGGTGGGTGCCCCTTAATGACTGGACAGACATTGCAGTGTGACCCAGCTCACGGGTAATGGGTGTATGGCAAATGCAGGTAACCTAGCTCCTTTTCATTCCATGTCAGTCAGGGCTTTGTGGGTCCCAGAAGGTGTGCAGTTGGCGGTGTTTGGCCCTCATCTTGCTGTGGCATCTAGCCAATTCAATGCCAGTGCAATGCATAGTGCTCAATCCTGATCCCTGTGTGTGACAGTGCTGTGTATGCCAACTGTGGTGTTGGTGCTGTAATTGACCCAGTGCTCCCTTTTTCTCCCCCTCCTTCTCCTTCTGTCATCATGTCCATGTGTGCATTAGCCTCATCTGGCAGAGGAGCAGGGGCACCGGCAATAGAGGGAGCTGCATCCCACAGGATCTAGGAGGCAGAGTCCACCGACGCCAAGGGAACCAGTGGACGGAGGACAAGGGGAGCACCACGGCAGAGACAGGAGGTAAGAACACAGACTCTGATTCCTCCTCCGATGGAAGCTCCCTGGTGGTGGCAGACACCTTTGTGACCACCCCAGCTACAGGTAGAGCCACCAACCCCCGTACCAGCACCGCCCTCCCAGTAGCCCCTCAGCGAGTTGCCTGTGCCCGCTCACCCAGGAGGGTGGGCATCTCCTTTGCCCCAGGCACCTCAGGCCCTGCTGCCCTGAGTGAGGAGGCTACTGACCTGAAATCCATCTCTGTAGGGCAGTCAACCATTGTGAATGCCATCCAGTGGCTGGCATCCTAGATGCAGCAATGCAATGCATTCCTGTAGGGCATCCACGGTGGATTGGCGGCCCAACAGAGATCGATTCAGGCTCTGGTCTCCTCTCTGATGACAGCCATTGTCCCTTTTCCTACCGTCCCCCCTCCAACTACCACTTCCCAGCCCCAGTCTCCTCAACCCCAACCCATCTCATGCACACATACAAACGAGCATGCACAAAAGACAACACACAAAAGTGGCACAGTCAAACACAGGCACCACACTTCAGTCCACAAGCACTCACACAAACAGACAGTTGCACACACATCCACATCCACTGCCTCCACTGTCTCTCCCTCCTCCTCCACCTCCCTCACAGTCACGTCCACACTCACACCAGCATGCACTGCTTCAATAGCCACGACCAGCAACCCCACACCAAGCAGCACACACACCTCACTAGCAGACACCTCCACAGCATCCATCCACGCGTCCCCTGTGTCCTTTCCCACCCTGAAGAGCAGGGTCCCAACGACCCAGCCCAGCACCTCATCCAAACAGTCCACGGGGACAGTGGATGCACCTCCTATTCGAGGAGGCAAGACAGTGAAGGATCCCACTCCACCAGCCAGGAAAGGGAAGGATCCCACTCCACCAGCCAGGAGGGGTAAAGTTCCCACTCAACCACTAATGACAGAAAAGGTTCCCACTCAACCACCAATGACAGAAAAGGTTCCACCTCAACCACCAATGACAGAAAAGGTTCCTACTCAACCACCAATGACAGCAGGGGGTCCCACTCAACCACCAATGGCAGGCAAGAAGCCCTTACCTCCAGCTAGGACACCGCAGCCCTCACCTCCAGCAGAGGCTGCCCAGGAGGCACCTCCCCCAGCAGGGACAATGCAGCCCTCACCTCCAGCAGAGGCTGCCCAGGAGACACCTCCCCCAGCAGAGACAATGCAGCCCTCACGTCCAGTAAAGGCTGCTCAGGAGACACCTCCCCCAGCTGAGACAATACAGCCATCACCTCCAGCAGAGGCTGCCCAGGAGACTGCCCTCAGCAGTTTCCACTCAACCACCAATGACAGCAGCGGGTCCCACTCAACCACCAATGACAGGCAAGAAGCCCTCACCTCCAGCTGGGACACAGCAGCCCTCACCTCCAGCAGAGGCTGCCCAGGAGACACCTCCCCCAGCAGAGACAATGCAGCCCTCACCTCCAGCAGAGGCTGCCCAGGAGACACCCCCCCCCCAGCAGAGACAATGGAGCCCTTACCTCCAGCAGAGGGCATGTAGGCCACCCTCCAGGGACTGTTGTACTAGGTGCTCCCTCCAGAAGCAGTGGGCTTGTTCCCCACCTCAGAGACTGAGACCTTGCATACCCCAGCATTTTGAAATGGGCATGGGGCCCCCTCCAGAAGCAGTGGGCAAGTTCCCCACCTCAGAGGCTGTGAACCTGCACTCCCCAGCATTGGAAAATGGGAATTGAGCCCCCTCCAGAAACAGTGGGCAAGTTCCCCACCTCAGAGACTGTGACCTTGCAGTCCTCCACCCACTTCACCCAGAGGTGCCTGTCCACTTCTGAAATGTTGCCCCTGCACAGTTTTGTGCAGAGTTAGTTAGGATCAAGTTGGGACTTGGACTATGCCCTGTGGCCAAGTGGGCCTTATGTACTTTGGACTGGGCATTGGCCCTTTTGTAACAATTGTTCACGTATCTTTGTTCTAAAATTGGTTCATATGGTGGCTGTTGCCTTGCAATTACAATTTCAGTACTGCCGACCTGTAGTCTTTGTATTATTATGCTGTGTGTCCTGTGCCATTGGTTTATGTCTGCAGCTGGTTGTGTGTATGGTGTGTGTGTGTCTGGTGTGTGTGGTGCATGTGGGTGTCACTCTTCTTTTCCTCCCTCCCTCCCTTGTGTGCTAAGCGGCTGTACTCAGCGGCATTGTCTTCGTCAGCATTGGTGTTCCAGGTGGAACATGGCGTAGAAGAATTGAAGTGATCTTCTCTGTGTCTCTGTTGGTGAGACTTTGGTTTTCTGTGATGTGTTTCCACCAGGCTTTTGATGGCAATGGTACCACCCTGGAAATTGTGGAGGTTTGCAGTGTCATAATATGGTGGGTGGTACCTTGTCTTCCGCCTGGCTGTTGATGGCTACAGCCATGGTGCATGGTGTTAACGCCCTGGCGGATGGTGTGGTACATTGGCTGTATATGGGAGTTTTCACTGCCATGGTCTTAATTTGGTGGTAATTACCGCCAGCTTGTTGGTGGTATTACCGCCACTTTAACAGTCACCACCAATGTCATAATGACCACCATTTTCATTTACAGCCCCAATAGCTATAACTTTCACAAATGCAAGCCCTATTCCTTTGCACATGCTTGTTTGCAATAGGGAAGTGCCCCAGCGATGCAAAAAGTGTGTATAAACACTTGTTGAACCCCTACAGCACGCGCATAACATGGCCCAAGGGGTTCGTTTTACATAATTGCACACTAATGTTTGTTGTTTGCACAGGCATTTAGTATGGTCTTATTTGAGATGTTAAAAATGAAATATATTTTATCTACTGTTTAGATGTGCTGAACTTTAAATTAGGTGCCGTGGTAAAGCGTGCGATACAGCTCACTGTTCATTCTATAGCAGCAATGCTGCTCTGTAAAAGAAAACATATTCATAAACTGCTTTATGCTCTTCACTTGGAAAATTTATTGCGTCCTATTTCTTTTATTCTTTACATGGATATAATTATCTGTATTGCTTTATTACAATGAGGGTAAACTGCTGGTATAATTATCTTCTTATTGCCATGCAAATACAGGGGGTATGGAATGCGAAAAGATGCTATAATGAACCACAGTTGCTCGTTGTACAATTGCCGTTTCCATGACTGAAGAATTACAATTTGACAGGCTTAGTTTTCTACAAGCAACAGCCTAATAATGAGTTTTTGAAATGTTCTTTGAATGCTCAGTTCTGTTTTTCTAAACAAATGCATACTAGTCAGTCGACCTGCTATATGAGTGATAGGTTTATTCACACGATAATAATTACCACACTGTACAGTTTGCAAGGTGGCACCTTGTTGCTCTGCTGGATGGTACTGCTTTTATTAACCTCAGTATGAGAAAGTCTGAGGAGACTCACTGAGAGCTTTTGCATCCCACGTAATGCACAGAACTCTTTAGTGGATGCTTACTCATGCAAAAACAAGTGACAAAGGCGAGTGCACTAGGCCCATGTCGGATACATAATACAGGTCACTCGTTGTTTTTGAGACCTTGTAACATAAGGAGTCACCATCGTTGACTGGATTTACTAGAACAGGGGTGGCCAACATAGGTCATGGAGGCCTCCTTTACTACCTAATGGTCAGGATGACCTCTCGGTATGTAAATTAAACTGAGTAAATTTAGTTGGATGCTTCCAACTTCCTCACTTACCACAGGTGTGTCTCGTACTGGCTGTAGGAAGCAAGAGACCAGTGAGCATTGTACCAGATACCCAATAACAGAAGTGCTCGATGACACTGTGAGAAAGTAGCCTCTTTCTAGCATGGTTACCCCCACTTTTGGCCTGTTTGTGAGTGTGAGTTAGTGTGTACACCATACACTGTGTCACTGAGATCCTGCTAGCCAGCACCCTAGTGCTTATAGATAAAAACCTATATGTCAGTGTGTTTTACCTGTCTCACTGGGATCCTGCTAGCCAGGATCCCAGTACTCATAATGTATGTGTTGTCAGTAGTGCTTAACTGTGTCACTGAGGCTCTGCTAACCAGAACCTCAGTGCTTATGCTCTCTCTGCTTTTAAATTTGTCACTATAGGCTAGTGACTTCATTTACAAATTTAAATTGACGTACTGGACCCCCCTTATAAGTCCCTAGTATATGGTACCTCGGTACCCAGGTCATTGGGGTTCCAGGAGATCCTTATGGGCTGCAGCAATTCTTTTGCCACCCATAAGGAGCTCAGACAAACCCTTTTACAGGACTGCTACTGCAGCCTGCGTGAAATAACGCACCGTTATTTCACAGCCATTTTCACTGCACTTAAGAAACTGATAAGTCACCTATATGTCTAACCTTCACTTGCTGAAGGTTAGGTGCAAAGTTACTAAGTGTGAAGGCACCCTTGCACTAGCAAAGGTGCCCCCACATAGTTCATGGCCATTTCCCCTGAATTTGTGAGTGCGGGGACGCCATTAAACATGTGCACTACTTATCGGTCAATCCCAATATGTAGCTTCACAATGGTAACTCCGAATATAGCCATGTAAGATGTCTAAGATCATAGAATTGTCCCCCCGTTCCAAGTCTGGTATTGGGGAGCCAATTCCATGCATCCTGGGGGCTCCACTATGGACTTCCAGTACTGCCAAACCCGTTCTCTGAGGCTTGCACTGCAGCTACAGCTGCTGCCACATCACAGATAGGTTTCTGCCCTCCTGGGGTCTGAGCAGCTCAGTCCCAGGAAGGCAAAACAAAGCATTTCCTCTAAGAGCAGGGTGTTACACCCTCTCCCTTGGGAAATAGGTGTTACAGGCTGGGGAGGGGTAGCCTCCCCCAGCCTCTGGAAATACTTTGAAGGGCACAGATGGTGACCTCCTTGCATAGGCCAGTCTACACCAGTTCAGGGACACTTGCCCCCTGCTCTGACATGAATAGACAAAGGAAAGGGGAGTGACCACTTCCCTGACCATCACCACCCCAGAGGTAGTACCCAGAGCTCATCCAGTGTGTCCCAGACTTCAGCCATCTTATTTTGCATATGTGGGTGCACTCTGGAGGTCTTTGAGTGGCCAGTGCCAGCAGGTGATGTCAGAGAACCCTCCTAATAGGTCCTTACCTGATAAGGTAGCCAACCCCCCTCTCAGGGCTAATTAGGCTTTCTCCTGTGGGTTTCCTTCAGATTCTACTTGCAAGATTCCAGAGGGAATCCTCTGCAACTACTACTTCATCCTCTGACCTCGGATCAACTGCAGCCTGCTCCAGGAACCGCTGTAACAGCAACAAACTATCCACAAGGGATTATTTTTTTCTGCAACTTCAGCTCCAGCCAGCAACTGCAACAGTTTCCATGGTGTGCACGCACTGAGGACTCCCTGTCTTCATCCTGCACCAGAAGGACCGAAGAAATCTCCTGTGTGGTGACGAAGTCACTCCCCTGCTCCCGCAGGCACCTTCCAAGTTGACGACCGGTACTCCTGGACTCCTCTCACAGCAATGAGCATGCTCCTAGAAACACAGAGGGAGGACCTCATCGACACAGACTGTTCTGCAGTCCTGCTGTCGCAATTTGGAGGAGGCAAGACCTTGCCTTCCCTGAGAGCGACAGTATACCTGTGCACCATATCTTCTTCACCTCCTGAGGCCTCTGTGCACTAATTGCAAAATTCCTTTGTGCACAGCCTGGCCTAGATCCCCAGCACTTTATCCTGCGACGCTCAACTCACTGAGTTGACCTCCGGCGGTGTGGGACCCTTCTTTGTAGTGCTGCACCAACCACGTTTTGCACCTCCTTTGTCCCCATCTCCTGGGACTCCTGTGGGTACTGCCTGGCATCCTGAAGGCTATCAAACGTGCTGAGAGTCTCCTCTTCCTCCTCACACAGAGTTGAGGCCCCCAGGTCCCTCCTGGGTCCAGCCTGTGCCATTTTGATGCAAAATGCAACTTTGCTGTAATCAAGGCTTGTTGGTGACTTCCAACACAAAATCATGTCTGCATCCATCTTCACATTGTGGTACATCCTTTGCATCATGCAGGAACCCGCTGGCATCTTCCTAGTGTGCATTCCTGCAGTCTTCATCCAACTGTGGACTCTTCTTTTGCACCCTCTTCTGGGTTGGCAGGGGCTCCTGGAACTTCCTGGAACTTCTTTTGACTTCTGGACTTGGTCCCCTTCTTTTGCAGGTCTTCAGGTCCAGGAATCCAGCAGTTGTTGTTTGCAGACTTGGTTGGTTACTGCAATAATCCAAATCACGAGCTGTAGTGTGTCCTAAGGAAACTTGCAGTACTTTACTCCTGATTCTCTGGGCTCTGGGGTGGGGTAATTTACTTACCTTTACTGTATTCTTAATCTCCCAGCGATTCTGCACACACTACATTTGTCATGGAGAAATTTGTGATTTGCATTCCACTTTCTTAGTATATGGTTTGTGTTGCCCCTAGACCTATTTTCTCCCATTGAATTCTATTGCATTTCCTATTGTTTGCACAATCCTATGTCTAATTACTTACCTTATTTTGGTGTTGAGTGTAATACTTACCTCCAGAAGGAGTATTGCCTCTAAAATATTGTTGGTAGTGTGTCACCCAAATAAACTACCTTTATTTTTGGTAACACTGAGTATTGACTTTACTTGTGTATAAGTACTGTGTAACTATAAGTGATATTGCCTTCACATGTCTCCTAGTTCAGCCTAAGCTGCTCTGCTATAGCTACCTCTATCAGCCTAAGCTGAGAGAATACTACTATTTCACTAATAAGGGATAACTGGACCTGGTATAAGGTGTAAGTATCCAAGGTACCCACTGCAAACCAGGCCAGCCTCCTACAGATGCTAGCAGCCTGGATGCATCCTCATACTCCAACAGTTTTGCCACAGTCTTATGCCCTCTTCTTCCCTATGAAAGACAAAAGCTAGATGTTGTGAGATACCGCTTCTCACATGCCTTTCCATTCTTGTGACTAGCAGAGGTGAGGGCAGCAAGCCAGGTTGATCCCATCCCAGACCATGGCAAGCAGGGCACGGATTTGATGAGCTGAGGAAAACAAGGTGTGAACTCTATGGGCACTCTGCCTGACACATAAAAAAGTCCTCTGCTTTAGTTCTCAATGGTTCTTAGCAATAGAGGACAGAATTGCAGAAGAGTACACCCACCACACATTCTTGCACATTTATAGTGCTGGAGACCCACTGTCTGCTATAAAATATTTAACATGAATTATTGGACGTGAAGTAATAGAAATACACTAACTGCACATTGTAGGCAGCACTACCAGTGCTCCTGAGTTTTCACATTCCCTACTAGTCTCCCATAACTTGTAATTGGAAATTGGATGGGCAGTACACAATCACCCCTATTAAGCAACCACCACTGATGACTGCCATATCTGGTTCAGTCAGATGACAGTTAAGGAATGTCGCTTCAGAAGTCCTCTTCCTCTCTCACAGTATATATAGGTAGCAAGGCGAAATAGGAGGAGGTCTTCACTAGTCTTATGGACTCATCTCTGTGGCTCTCTTCAGAATGAATGACAGTGGTGCTTGGTTGAGGAGGGAGTTGGAAAACCCCCTCTATTATAAAGTGTTAGCCTATTTATGTTTTTCTCCTGACAGAAGTTGCTTAAGGGTGCTTGGCTCTGTGGCAGTTATGGATGATGGTCAAATATGTGACAACTGGACCAGAGAATAATGATGATATTGCTAATTAAATAAGTAAAGTGCACTTTCTATGTAACACATTTCTTGGTGCAACAAAGTGGCTCTTGGTTGGAGTACATGGTGGCCGGGTAGGTAGGGGCCGTGGGAGAGTGCTCTCAGCTCGGCTAAGGAGCGAAAGCATTTGTAGCATGTATAGTCTGTAACACTGCGCAGCCCAGGCGGGAACCTAGAATGTAAGAGTTTTGGCAAGAGTTTGCCTATTTATAGAACTTGCAGCCAGGCAAGGGGGTTTGGATTTAGATGCAGTGGAGGGGCTGCAACGCTAAAGTGGTGCGGAGCAAGCCATGCCCTAGTCTCAAGTGGCATCTGACCTCCTATGTGGGAGGGAGGCAGCGCAACAATTCCCTTCCAGGGGAAAGGTGGCAGGCTCAGCATATGCAGTACCAGTGCCAGGAGGATTCCGGAGAATGGAGACGAGGCCCAGACTTCTTCAGCAGCAATTTTGGCACCGGGGGAATGAGGAAATTTATATACTTTGGCTTCGACCGCAGTTCAGCTTGGGGAGGATGCTAAACTTTGTGAGGTAATGAAAAGTGCTGTGTGTGGCTTGGGGGCTAGGTCCGCAGTAAACAAGAAGGGGGGGCTATGGGAGCATATAAATATGGCAGGAGCCCTGCTTAGTCCCTAAGAAGCAGTAAAAAGTTTTTAGGGGCCAAAGAGAAACCAATAACTGCTGTTGTGGAGGTCCCCCCTTAACACAACCAGACCTGGAAATCAATGGGATTAAGTTAGTAGAGTTAAAGTTATTCCTAACTTGAAAGGTAGTAAGACATCGAGTAAAAGACCCAAGAATACCACTTCATTAGGGACATATTTTAGGGTTTTGCCTAAATCACCGGTTTGTAAGGAAAGAGAGTCTTCACAGCGGGATTGGCATCTGGAAAAGGCTGGTCCTCAAGGCAGTATAAATTTGGCACTATTTCACAGCCATTTTCACTGCACCAGGTCACTTATAAGTCACCTATATAACAGGTTATCCAAACCTGAAGGCTGGGGGCAAAGTACTTGTGTGTGAGGGCACCCGTGCACTAGAAGAGGTGCCCCCACATCGTCCAGGCCCATTTTCATGGACTTCGTGAGCGCGGGAATGCCATTTTAAGTGTGCACTGGACATAGGTCAATACCTATGTACAGCTTCACAATGGTAACTCTGAATATGGCCAAGGAAGGTGTCTAACAACTGGGAATTGTACCCCAATACTGATGCCAGTATTGGTTGCACAATCCCATACACTCTGGGGGCTCCACTGTGGACCTCCAGTACTTCCATACCAGCCTACTGAGGTTTTCCAGGCAGCCCCAGCTGCTGCCACCTCACAGACAGGCTTCTGCCCTCCTGGGGCTTGAGCAGCTCAATCCCATGAAGGCAGAACAATGCATTCCCTTTAGGAGATGGGTGTTACACCCTTTCCCTTTCAAAATAGGTGTTACAGGCATGGGAGGGGTATCCTCCCAGAGCCTCTGGAAATGCTTTGAAGGGGACAGATGGTGCCCTCCTTGCATAATCCAGTCTACACCAGTTCAAGGACTTCCAGTCCCTGCTCTGGCGCAAAACTGGACAAAGGAAATGGGGGTGACCACTCTCCTGTCCATCACCATCCTCGTGGTGCCCAGAGCTCCTCCAGAGTGTCCCTGGGTTTTGCTATCTTGGATTCCAAGGTAGTGGCACTCTCTGGTAGCATCTGAGTGGCCAGTGCCATTAGGTGACATCAGAGACCACTCCTAATAGGTGCTTACCTGGTTAGGTGGCCAATCCCCCTCTCAGGGTTATTTAGGGTCTCTCCCCTGGGTGTTTCTTCAGATTTGGATTGCAAGACCCCAGCAGGAATCCTCTGCATCCTTTACTTCATTTTCTACCAACGGAACAACCGCTGACTGCTCCAGAAACTCTACAAAACTGCAACAAAGAAGCAAAGGCGACTTCTGAAACATTGTGGGGGTGATTCTAAGCTTGGCGGGCGGCAGTAGCCGCCCGCCAAGTGGGAACCGCCAGAAGACCGTACCGCGGTCAAAAGACCACAGCGGTCATTCTGGGTTTCCCACTGGGCTGGCGGGCGACCGCCGAAAGTCCGCCCGCCAGCCCAGCGGGAAACACCCTTCCCACGAGGACGCCGGCTCAGAATGGAGCCGGCGGAGTGGGAAGGTGCGACGGGTGCAGTTGCACCCGTTGCGAATTTCAGTGTCTGCAGAGCAGACACTGAAATTCTTTGTGGGGCCCTCTTACGGGGGCCCCTGCAGTGCCCATGCCATTGGCATGGGCACTGCAGGGGCCCCCAGGGGCCCCACAGCACCCCATACCGCCATCCTGTTCCTGGCGGGCGAACCGCCAGGAACAGGATGGCGGTATGCGGTGTCAGAATCCCCATGGCGGATTCCCATGGGCAGCGGAAAGTCGGCGGTACACCGCCGGCTTTCCGCTTCTGGCCGCGGCTGTACCGCCGCGGTCAGAATGCCCGGCGGTGCACCGCCAGCCTGTTGGCCAGGGTCAGAATGACCCCCTGTATCTTCAGCTCCTGCCAGCAACTGCAGCAGTTTCCAGGTGGTGCATCCTCCGAGGACTGCCAGTCTCCAGCCTGCACCAAAAGAACCAAAGGAATCTCCTGTGGAGTGATGGAGTCACTTCCCTGCTTCAGCAGGCACCTCTCTGCATCGACGACCAGTGGCTTGGGTCCCCTCTCCAGATGACAGGCTTGTGTGCAACCTTCCAAGAAGTTCTTGATGCACAGCACAGCTTAGGTCCCCAGCACTCCATCCTGTGATGCATAGCTTCCTGAATGGTTACCTGGCGGCATGGGAATCCTTTGTCTCGTGCTGCGTGGGCCTCCATTTGCACCTCCTTTGTACCCATACTGTGGGACTCCTGTGCATGTTGCCTGCCCTTCTGAGGGCTCTCTGAGTTGCTGAGAGCCCCCTCTGTCTCCCCCTCTAGGGTAGAGGCCACCAGGTACCTCCTGGTCCCAGGCAGCACCATTTTCCATCAACTGCATGTTTTGTGTGAGCCAAGGCTTGTTGGCGGAATCCAGCAACGCAAACCAGACTGCATTCCTCCATCCAGCGTGGGACATCCCCTGCACCAACCAGGAACCCGCATCTGTCTTCTTTGGTGCAATACTGACTTTACCTTCTCACAGGTGGTTCTTCATTTGCACCTTCATCCGAGTTAGCAAGGGCTCTTGTTCTCCATGGACTCTTCATCGGTTCTTGGACTTGGTCCCCTTCTTCCACAGGTCTTCAGGTCCAGGAATCCATCGTTGGTGTCTTGCAGTCTCTTCTGGTTCTTGCATTATCATCTATCACTACTTCTAGTGTGTTTTAGGAAACTTGCTGTGCTTTACTCCTGCTTTCCTGGGCTCTGGGTTGGGGTATTTTACTTACATTTGGTGTTTTCTTACATCCCCAGCACCCCTCTAAACACTACACTTGTCTAGGTGCGAACCCGACTTTCGCATTCCACTATTTTAGTATATGGTTTTTGTTCCCCCTAGGCCCATTGCAACCTATTGGGATTTTCACCATTTGACTGTTTCCTACTGTGTACGTAGCTGTTTTTGGTTACTAGTGTATATATTGTGTAATTTACTTACCTCCTAAGGGAGTATAGTCTCCAAAGTATTTTTGGCAATGTGTCACTAAAAAAAGTACCTTTATTTTTGTAAGACTGAGTATTGTCTTTCATGTGTGTGAGTACTGTGTGACTACAGTGGTATTGCAAGAGCTTTGCATGTCTCCTAGTTCAGCATTGGCCGCTCTGCCTACATAAACCTCTAGACAGCCTGGCTTTTAGTCACTGACTGCATTTCACTAATAAGGGATAACTGGGCCTCATATAAGGTGTAAGTACCTTAGGCGCCCAGTACAAACCAGGCTAGCCTCCTACATCCCTCCCCTCTAAAGTAGTATTTCTCTTTGAATGTGGGTTAGGTTGAAGAAACAAAAGTCATGGGATAGTGACATGTACGTCAGTTACTTCTGTGTAAGAGATAAGCTTGAGCTCAGTGAGATCCCTCCTAAGGTGGTTGTGCCAAGAGAAAGGAGCTAGTGTGGGTTCTCCTAGGAAACTATGGGCTGGGTTTGAGTTGTGAGAGGTTGGGGGGAGTAGAAGACACTGGGTTGGGAGCATGTGGGAAAAAAAAATGTGTTCTCAGAATGACGGAGAAGAGGTAAAACATAGGTGACAAGGGCCGAAGTGTTGAAGTTTCCATCTTGGAGTATTAATGGATTACGGTTGAAGGAGGCTGTTGCAATACTTGAGAGATGTCTAAGCAAATATATTGGTACTACAAGAAACACACTTTCTAAGGAAGAATGTATTGAGTTGTTCAGACCATGCAGGTGATTGCAGCAAGTAGTAAGCACTAGCTAGAATGGAAGTAGTAAAGGAGTAGCTATTTTACTCAAAAAACACCCTAATCTTTCTTTCCATGAGGATGTAGTAGACGTCTCCGCATTTACTCTTTTGGGTTATCATGTGCCTAATAAGGATGACACTGCTCCCCTGATTGATTTATTTCAAGATCTGCTGCAATTCTCTGATCCTATGATATGGATGGGGGATTTTAATGTTTCACTAAATCATGAATTAGGCAGATCTTCAGATAGTAGATCAAGGATTAATGAAAAAATGTGACCACAAGTGTTATCCATGATGTCTCATTTGGAGCTGTATGATGTATGGAGAGAGAGGATGGGGCCCATTCTTGGATAAATGTATAATAACAAAAAATATAGACATCAGTCTATGATTGATTATTTTTTAACAAACACGAGCTTAAGGGGGAGTGTGGGGGAGATCATGCATCTTGGGGCTCACCTATGAAATCACTCAGAGATTAGCCTGAATGTTGGGTTAATAGGGAATTCCAGCCAGAGCAGGTGGACTTTGGGTAGAACTCTATTATTAAATGAAAAAGTGGTAACAGAATTACATGCAGATGATGAAGAATGTTTTAATCTTAACACTGGGTCAGCTTTCCCAGCTTTGGTGTGGGGTTCCTTTAAGGCTTTTTTAAGAGGGCGGCCTCTTTCAAGGCAAAGGCATATAAAGAAGAGATTAATAGACTGTAATAGAGTGCCCAGCATATAGAACAGAGATTGACACATCCGGATCTTGATGATGGGGAAATTGACCAATTGCTTAAGTTAGATCAGGAATTTTGGTTTGAACTTTCAGTTATGATAGAGAGAAGAATTAAGAGGAGGTATTAAGTAAACAGGGTGGCACACTTTGAGTATGGGAAGAACTGTGGTAAATTGCTGGCCTAGAAAATAAAATAAGACTCAGTTAGGAATAGGGTGAAAGAAATACACATTAAGAATTCTGGGGGTATTAGCAGAAGCAGTGAGGGGATTGGGGAAGCCATTCTGAGTTTCTTTAAGGCATAATAAGCAGAAGGCTTAGCGGTTTCACCGGATAGAGTTAAGAGATGGCTAAAGTATTTAGGTCTAACTACTTTGAAAGAAGAGGATAATAGAGTATTGAATGACCATGTAAGGCAAGCTGAAGCGGAGTTACAATTTGGTAAACCAGGAAAAGTGCCGGGCCCAGATGGTTTGCTCATGGTATACTGCAAGGAGAGCTACTAACCTATCATATTATAGCAAGCATTCTCCCATTTGGTATTCTCTGGGCTCGCCAGAATGGGTTAAAGATAGCATGGCTGTACCATTGAGAGAGGCAGGGCTTTGGAATGGGGTCAACTCTGCAACATTGGAGATCTGATGTCATATGAGGAATTCAACATGGAGATGGGCGGGAGACTCTCTAAATTTAAACACCTTCAAATAAAGAGCTGGGAACAGAGTGTGAAAGATAAGGTGGGGGGCTCTAGCAATCTGGAAGAGCTATTATATCAGAAGGCCCCAATGAAGAAGGAAGGAACAAGATGGTATTGGTTGATGATTGACATCGCAGATGCAGAATTCACTCTATCAGATGAAATTTGGGGAGAACACTTGCCTGGAATACAGATAAGAGAATTATGGCAAGTATCTACTAATCTCTTGTATGTTACATTTAAACCTGCCTGCTTAAGGAGAAACCACTTGTTTTCCATCCAAAGTGCATTCTAGACCCAAGAGAAGCTATCAAAATTGATGCTGGGTAACTTGTAAGCTGTAAGAAATGCGTTAATGCTTATGATTTACATATGTTCTTGAAGTGTCACCAGCTCAGCATTTTTTGGAAAGAGGTCTGCGAAGCAGTAAGTAAAATTCTCTCTAAAAACTATCAGGTAAGCCTCTCCCTAGTCATTTTTGGAAGCCTGCAGGATCAAATGAAGTTAAATAGAGACAGTGCTAAATTGCTTTTTTACATGATAATAGCCAGGAGAGAGATTTGTAAAAGATGGTTTAGCTCCTCCCCCGAAGTTTCTGGAGTGGAAAGATTCTCTCATTTATAATTTTATAAAAGCACCTAGGTGAAGCTCTGTGAGACTCGCTCAACTACTTAGAACCAGTAGAGGAATCAACCAAGAGGAGACATAGGGGGTCATCTGGGGATGCGGGAGCACCGCCAACAGGCTGGCGGTGCTCCTCACGACATTCTGACCGCAGCGGTTCAGCCGCGGTCAGAACAGGAAAACCGGCGGTCTCCTGACGGTTTTCCGCTGTCCTGCAGAATCCTCCATGGCGGCGCAGCTTGCTGCGCCGCCATGGGGATTCTGACACCCCATACCGCCAGAACAGGCGCCTGGGGCCCCTGGGGGCCCCTGCAGTGCCCATGCCGATGGCATGGGCACTGCAGGGGCCCCCGTAAGAGGGCCCCACTTTGTATTTCAGTGTCTGCTTTGCAGACACTGAAATACGCGACGGGTGCCACTGCACCCGTTGCACATACCCACTCCGCCGGCTCCATTCGGAGCCGGCTTCCTCGTGGGGAGGGGTTTCCCGCTGGGCTGGCAGGCGGCCTTCTGGCGGTCGCCCGCCAGCCCAGCGGGAAAGCCAGAATGGCCTCCGCGGTCTTTCGACCGCGGAGCGGCCATATGGCGGCTCCCTCCAGGCGGGCGGCGACCGCCGCCCGTGGGGGTCAGAATGACCCCCATAGATCTTTAACTACCCAAATTGAGGTGCCAGGAATAAGGTATTAATACTTATCCTCTCCCACAGGACTTGTTTGAGGAATGACCTTCCAGTACTTACTCAGTGCATCTCCGAGAAGGGAAATGATCTTTGCAAGTTGTTTAATTAAACCCTTCTGAAGCAGAAACCAAAATCCTTGTCATGGTGAGACCCAAGCAAACCCCAAATCAACCTGTGTTCAATCCTCTGGAAGCTTGACACAGAGCAGTCCAGCTTAACTCTTTGGCTTCTAGGCCTCCCCACCCCCCTCTGCTACGTCTTTTTTTGGCTATTGCGGGTAGGTCGTGCTTACACCTCCATATCTTTTGGTCCACATAAGCTATCCAGCTCCAAATTTGCAACCTTTTTTTTCCAACATCCTGAGGATTCTAAAGGTCCCCGAGGTTTGTGGAGTCTCCTTGAGGGGAAAAAATGGGGAATCCTAACCTCCAGTGCAAAACCAAGAAAAATGCCTCTTTAGGCCCTAGGGACCCTATTAGCTAAGGCTGTTATGTATTTTAAAGGGGGAAGGGATGGTGTGGCCCTTCTCTCCAAGCCTAATTACGCCACGGGGACCCCATCCCTCAGGGCCATATTTTTTATTTTTTTTAAGGGGAGGGGTGCTGTCCCATCCCCCTCTCAAGCCTTATTAGGCCCTGGAGACCCCATCTCCCAGGGTTGTGTTTTTCCTTAAAGGAGAGGGGTGCTGTCCCACACTCTTCTCGATCCTCATTAGGCCCTGGAGACCCCTTCCCCCAGGGCCCTAAGTATTTTAGAGGACAGGGGACCACATGACCCCCTCCCCGATTCTCATTATGCCTTGTGGACCGTGGGACCCCCTTCCTTAAGCCATACGCTCCAGGGAGCCCACACCAATGCCAAAACTTACAAAAAAGTGGAGGGGAGCCACATGGCCACCCTCTCAGATCCATTTTCAGTCATAGGAATCCCTTGGTCCGGGGTAAGCATTGATTAAAGTTGGGTACTCTGGTGCCCACCCTGCCAGGCAGAAGCAAACACAAGTTTCCTTGCCCGTGCCGATGCCGAAACTGCTGTGTCACAAGGGTGGGATCCCGGGGACACAGCATGTGGCCTTCATGGGGTCCTTGGGGCCATTAATGCCTCATGAAGGAGAGCCATGTGGCCCCCTCCCTTTCAAAAAGTTTAGCGGCCCCTGGGGAGGGGGTCCTTGGGCCCTCTAGAGGTTTTGGTAGTGGGTCTTTTCAGCCCCCCTCCTTTTTTAAAAATATTAGCGGCCCCAGGGGATGGTGTCCCTGGAGTAAATAATGGTCCAGGAAGAAGGGCCACGTAGCCCCCCTCCCTTTTAGAAAGTTTAGTGGGCCTGGGGAATGGGTCTCCCAGGCCCTTCAGTGGCTCAGGGAGTGGGGGCATGCAGCCTATCTCCTCTTATTTAAATATATAACTGCCACATGGGACAGTTTCCTGGGGTCTATGAAGGCTTGGGGAGGGGAGAGGGGAGATGTGTGCCCTCTTTCCCTTTTTTGGGAAGTATGGACCAAGGGTGGGCTCCCTGGGACCTCAGGGAGGAGGGCTGCATGCCCTGTCTCTTTATGTAATGCAGCCCCAGGGATGGTCTCATGTTGCTGGCAGCCAATCAGAGAGCTCATTGGCACTGGAGTCTGACTCCCAAAGGTGCAAGATGGCCCACGGGAAATACAGCTCCCCGGACCAATCAGAACACTCTATTTTTTAAAGTTGGGTCAATGGGACTTTCACAAGACTCTGTCGAACCCAACCGTCCAGAAATAAATTTATTTTTTAACTTTAATCTCTTGGACCTACTCAACAGATTTACACCAAATCACAAAAAGCACAATCTGCATACCAAGATCTACCATCCTGCCAAATGTAGTGTAATTCTATTCAGCAATTTTTGCTGTAGTCCTACTTAAAGAAGTCTGTGGAAAATGCATGGGGTTTTTTCATTTTGAGACCCTCTGTTTTCTTGGCCCCTGCTTGATGGATCACTCTGAAACTTTCCATGCACAAACTAGTAAAAAAAAAAAGTAGCAATTTTTCAGAAAGTTTAATGGAAACTCATCAAATGGTGCCAACATTATAAGCATCACAAAAAACACATATAATATGTGTTTGTATATATATTTGAAAGAAGCAAATGTTAACATTTAGTTAAAGTTTTTTTGTCTTTCTATACAAACCAGACTTAAACTACACTATCATTAGAAATTCTAAAGTTATAGTTGTAGAGTGGAGTGGGGTACAGTAGAGTTGTTTTCAGTAGAGTGCCATAAAGTGGAGTGGTGTACTGTGAAATAGCATACAGTGGAGTGTCATTGAGAGGAGCAGCATAACATTGAGGGGCATAGAGTTTAGTAGCATACAGTGGAGTGGTGTAAAGTCAAATGACGTAGCGTGGAATGACATAGAGTGGAACAGCCTAAAGAGAAGTGGCATAGAGTGAAATAGCATAGAAGGGAGTAGGGTAGAGTGATATAAAGTTGAACGGCATAGAATAGAATAGTGTACAGTGGCTTGACATACAGTGGAGTTGTATAGAGTGGAGTGGAGTGAGTTAGAGTGGCCTAAAGTGTAGTGATGCAGAGTAGAATAGCACAGAGTGTAGTGGCTTAGAGCAGAGTGGCATGGAGTGCTATAGCGTAGAGTGAAGTGGTGTAGCATTGATTGGTGTAAAGTTGAGCAGAGTAGAGAGGAGTGGCATAAAGTAGAGTGGTGTGGACTAGAGTGGCAGAGACTGGAGAGGCATACAGTGGAGTGGGGTAGAGCGGCTTGGCAAACAGTGGAGTTGTGTAGAGTGGATTGACGTACATTAGAGTGGTCTAAGTGTAGTGATGTAGAGTAGAATAGCATGGAGTGGAGTGGCTGACACTGGTGTAGAGTCAAGTGGCATTGAGAGGAATAGCATAGAGTGGAGTGGTGTACAGTGGGGTAGTGTACTGTGGAGTAGCTACCAGTGGAGTGGCAAAGAGCGGAGTGGCATAGAGTGAGATTTTGCAGAGTGGAGTGGCATTGTGTCGATTGGCATAAAGAGAAGAGTGGTGTGGCAGAAAGTGGATTGGGGTAGAGTAGGGTACAGAGAACTAGGGTAGAATGGAATACCGTACAGTGAAGTGGTGCAAAGTGATGTAGACTGGAGTGGCATAGAGTGGAATAGCATAAAGTAGAGGAAAGTAGAATGGAGCTGGTTAGAGTGGAGTGGCCTAGGGTTGAGTGCATACAGTGGAGTGATGTAAACTGGTGTGGCATACAGTACAATAGCATAGATTGGAGAGGTGTAAAGTGGAGTGTCGTAGAGTGGAGTGGGGTATACTAGAGTGGCATAGAGTGACATATAGAGTGCAGTGGTGTAGAGTGGAGTGGTGTAGAATGTAGTGGGATACCATGTAGTGGTGTACAGTGCACTAGCATAGAGTTAATTGCCATAGAGTGGAGAGGTGTGCAGTGGTGTAGCATACAGTTGAGTGATGTAGAGTGGAGTGACTTGGCATGGAGTGGCTAGAGTAGAATAGCGTAGAGTGGAGTGGCATAGATTGCAATATCGTGGAGAGGCTTAGAGTGGTATACAGTGGAGTGGTGTAGAGTGGAGTTGGGTAGAGTGAAGTGGCATAGAGTTGAGTGCATACACTGGAGTGCCACACAGTATGAGAGCGCAGAGTGGAGTAACGTAGAGTGGAGTGGCATATACTGGAGTGGTGTAGAGTGGAGTGGCGTACAATAGAAAAGTGTTGAGTAGAGTGACATAGAGTATAGTGGCTTAGAGTGAATTGTGATAGAGTAGGGTACAGTGGACTGGGGTAGGATGGAATACCATTTAGGGAAGTGGTGTACAGTGGCGTAGACTGGAGTGGCATAGCGTGGAATAGCATAAAGTAGAAGGAAGTGGAATGGAGTTGGGTAGAGTGGAGTGGCATAGAGTTTAGTGCATTCAGTGGAGTTATGTAGACTGGAGTGGCATACAGTACAATAGCATAGAGTGGAGTGGTGTAAAGTGGAGTGTCACAGAGTAGAGTGGGGTATACTAGAGTGGCATAGAGTGACATGTCATAGAGTGCAGTGGTGTAGATTGGAGTGGTGTAGAACGTAGTGGGATACCAAGGAGTGGCGCACAGTGTGCTAGCATAGAGTTAATTGGCATAGAGTGGAGTTTTGTACAGTGGAGTATCATAGAGTTGAGTGATGAAGAGTGGAGCGACTTGGAGTGGAGTGGCTACAGTAGAGTATCATAGAATGGAGTGGCATAGTGTGATATATCATTGAGTGGAGGAATGCAGAGTGGTGTCAGTTGAGTGGTGTAGAGAGGAATAGTGTAGAGTGGAGTGACATAGAGTATAGTTGCGTAGAGTGGAATAGCATAAAGTGGAGTGGAGTAGAGTGGAGTTGGACAGAGAGAAGTGGCATAGAGTTGAATGCATACACTGGAGTGCCATACAGTACAATAACACAGAGTGAAGCATTGTAGAATGGAGTGGCATATACTGGAGTGGCATAGAGTGGAGTGGCATACAGTGGAAAAGCATTGAGTGGAGTGGCGTGGAGTGGCTTGGAGTGGCGTGGAGTGGCTTAGAGTGCAGTGGGATAAGGTGGAGTGGTGTAGCGTGGAGTGGCATAGAGTGAAGTGGTGAAGAATGGAATACCTTATACTCGAGTGGCTTAGAGTGGAGTTGTGTAGAGTAGAATGGTGTAGAGTGTAATAGTATATACTTGATTGACGTAGAGTGGAGTGCATAGAGTGTAATAATGTCACGCTGATTGGCATAGAGTAGAGTGTTGTACAGTGGACTGGCATGAAATGGAGTAGCAAATAGTAGACTAGCGTAGAGTGGAGTGGTGAAGAGTGAAACAGCATATAGTAGAGAGGTGTAGAGTGGCGTACAGTTGAGTGGCATTGAATGGAGTATAGTGAAGTGGCATTGAAAGCAATAGAGCACAGTGGTGGGGTGTCTTGTAGGATAGATTGGAATAGCTTAGAGTGGAGTGGCGTAAATTGGAGCTGCATAGTGTGCAGTGGTATACAATAGAGATTCCATTGAGTACAGTGGTGCAGAGTTGAGTGGTGTAGAGTGCAGCAGTGAGGAGTTGAGTGCTGTACAGTGGAATAGAGTATAGTGGAGTGGCATAGAGTGGGGTGGGATAGAGTTGAGTGGTGTAGAGTAGAGTGGTATAGAATGTAATGGCATAGACTGTAGTGGCATATAGTGGAGGAGAGTGTTGTACAGTGAAATAGCATAGAGTTGAGAAGCATAGAGTGCTGTGGTGTACAGTGAAGTAGTAAACAGTAGAGGGGTTTTGAGTGGAGTGACTTGAGTGTAATGGCATGGAATGGAGTGGCATATAGTAGAGGAGAGTGTCATACAGTGAAATTGCATAGCATTGCGAGGCATAAAGTGCTGTGGTGTAGAGTGGAGTAGTAAACAACAGAGTGGTGTAGAGTGGAGTGGCATACAGTGAATAGCATAGAACTGAGTGGCTTAGGGCCAGATGTAGCAAAGGTTTAGCGACTCGCAAACGGCGAAAAACGCCGTTTGCGAGTCGCTAAAGCCACTTTGCTATGTTGAAATGCATTTTGCGAGTCGGAACCGACTCGCAAAATGCATTTCCGAGTCGCAAATAGGAAGGGGTGTTCCCTTCCTATTTGCGAGTCGCAATGGTATGCATTTTCATTTGCGACAGCGATTGCGGTCGCAAATGGAAACGCAGTTATCATCCACTTGAAGTGGATGGTAACCCAGGCGCAAACGGGAAGGGGTCCCCATGGGACCCCTTCCCCTTTGTGTCTGGCACAAAAAATAATTTTTCAGAGCAGGCAGTGGTCCAATGGACCACTACCTGCCCTGAAAAATACCGAAACAAAAGGTTTCGGTTTAATTTTCAAAGTACAGCTTGTTTTGCTTTAAGGAAAACGGGTTGCACTTTTAAAAAAAAAACTGCTTTATTTAAAAGCAGTCACGGACATGGTGGTCTGCTGTTCCCAGTAGGCCACCATCCCCGTGAGTGCCCTGACTCGCTATGGGGTCGCAAATTGTGACCCACCTCATTAATATTAATGAGGTGGGTCTTTGCGACCCCATAGCGACTCGCAGAAGGTGTCTGAGACACCTTTCTGCATTCCAAATTGCGAGTTGCAATTTGCGAGTCGCTGGGACTCGCAAATTGCAACTCGGAATTTGGAATATTGCTACATCTGGCCCTAAGAGTGGAGTGGTGTAAAGTGGAATATAGTAAACTGGAGTGTGATGCAGTGACTTAGAGTTGAGTGATGTAGAGTGGAGTAGCGTACAATGGATTGCCATACAGTGGATTGATTTAGAGTATAGTGGTGTAATGCAGAAAAACATGTTATGTGGTGGAAAGTGCAATGTTTGATATTAGGTCTAAATTGTTTAAAAAGTAATAAAGCTAGAAGTTCCAAAACACTTAGTTATACATTTTGCTGCAATATACCTCCGTATCTTTATTGGTAGACTGTGGTACATGCCAATTACAAGGCAGAATATGATTGGCTAAAGACTAAGGGGCACATTACTACAGTGGCGGTAAGTGCCGCCTACCGCCGCAGCGACGGCCACCAAAAGACTGCCGCCGCTGCTAACATCCGTCTGCCAAATTATGACCAGAGCTGGATTTCAACCACAAGAAGGGTGGAAATCTGGCTGTGGCCGTACTGGCAGACAGTGTTAAGGTGCTGCTGCTACTACCAGCAGCACCACGCCAGTAGACCGCCGCCAACCATATTATGTCAAATAATACGAGCTGGCAGTGTTCTGCTGGCAGCCGCTGCTGGAAGTAGCAGCGCCCCATCCTGTCCCCTGCCTGAAGACCCCTTGGATGCAGGTAAGTCGGGTTTCTGATGGGGGTGTGGGGGTGTTGTGTTTGTTTGTGGGGGTGTGGGTGTGTGCATGAATGTGTGGGTGTGTGCGTGAATGCGAATGTGTGTGTAGTGTTGTTTGCGTGTGTGTGTGCATGTGTGAGAATGCATGTATGAATGGAAATGTGAAGCGTGTCTGCGTGTCAGTAAGAATGTGTGGAAGGATGCTTGCGTGAATGAATGAATGCATGTGTGTATGAATGTGTGTATGCTTGTGTGAGTGAGTGTGTAAATGTGTGGTGTGTGCCTGTACAGGGGGGATTAGAAGGGGAGGGGAGTGGATGGGGGGATGGGGAGGTGCTCGGAGAAGTGTTGGGGGGTGGGTGGCCTACTGACATGGTTTTCGTGGTGGTACGTGTTACGCCACGAAAACCATGGCGGTAAACAGGGTTAAAATGCCATCTCCGGTACAGTAGCGGCCGCCGGGTTGGAGATTGTTATCTCCAGCCTGGCGGCTGCTACCGCATGGTGGTCGGTGTGATATATTGGCGGGTTGGCTTCAGCCAACCCGCCAATGTCATAATGTGGCGGTATGTACCACCAACCTGTTGGCGGTACTGCTGCCACATTTACACCGACTGCCAGGGTCATAATGAACCCCTAAGTTTATAAAATAAAAACAGAGCAATGTGGTTTTTATCATACTTTGGCTGTATTCCAGGACAGGACATATATATAAGTAGGTTTTATTGTAGTTCCCTGCCTAGTCATACCTAAAAAAATACTGCTGTGTTTGCAGTAAAATAAAAAAAAGAATATGTGAAAAAATAAAAAATACATTGCAGTACATTATATTTGTAAAATAAAGTGTAGTACAGTGTAATTTATCTTTTTTACAATATTTGTTTTTGAAAATATTTATAAGTAGCTCAGTACTGTGTTAATTTATGATTTTTAAACAGTAAACACGTAACAAATTGAAAATACGCTTTAAAACACTATATTTGTGAAATATAGTGTAGTACAGTGTATTTTTGAATTTTTCACATATTATTTTTTTAAGTACTGCAATACTTCTTACGTAGTACCACTGCACTCTGTACCTTTACACAGAAACCTCTAAATCATTTTCCCACTTTAAAATACTATAATATTTTAAAAACAACATGGCTGCCTTTAATTCTTGTAAAGGCAGTCATTAGCCAATCACATAATGCCTTGTCATCAGCATGTACTGCAGTAGTTTCATGAAATTTCATGACATTTTGCAAACTTACCACAATATACCAGTTTTAATCACTTATAACGTTAAAAATATTTATCCTACTTACCTGTGCTACCATAAAGGATCATCTGCACACCATAATCTATAATTCTGCAAAATTTCATGGAAATGTCTGTTTGGCTGCTACGTATGAGTACAAAGTCTAAGAAAAATTAATCAGTGGAAAATGAGGCATCAAATGTTTCCTGCCGAATTTGCTGCTTCTTTCTTTTTCATTGCATTCTCACTCTTCAACCTTTTACTATCTCTCTTCGTTCAGTGTGTTCCTTCTACTTCCATAATGAGGACATGCACACAATGAGGTGGGTTATGAAACACCAGGCAGACAGCTCTCCTATAAAAAGAAAGAGGACACTAGCAACAACAACAATACAGTTGCAGATTAAAAGAGCCCCTAACGCCTCCCTCTGCCACATTAGCATAATTTTTTGTATGCTAATGTGGCCCAACAAGGCCAAATCGCTGCGCCAAACTTTCAAAGTGGTGCAATGCATGCATTGCACCACTTTGTAAACCCATTGTGCTAACTTATGCCTGCACCTGGCATAATGTATGCAAAGGGGGTGCCCTCACATTTGGGGGGGCGAAAAAATGGTGCAAAGGTATCTAAGAGATTTCTTTGTGTCATTTTTTCAGCACTTTTAACGCCTGCTCAGAGTAGGCATTAAAAGACGGCACACCATTGGTTACAATGGGCCTCAATGGGCTTTGCAGAATTAGCATCACATTTTTTTACAAAGCTCCAAGCTAGCACCAAAAATGTTGACACTAGTCAAAGTCACTGGGTGCAGCACCACTTTTTTTAAATCCGGCCCTATGTTTTCACAAATCTCTTCACCTAACTATAACGTCTCTTAAACAATTGTTTTCTTAGTGAATACATCTGTTTTTAATTTATCTCTAGATTATTTTTTTGTTCACTCTATGTTTTACTTTCAAATTTTCTTTATTATTAATTACAATGACATTTTAGCCAAAATATTTGGTCTTCATATAGAGCTAGAAAACCTAAAACCCAGTGGAAGGATGTTCCAAATGTTGGGAGTCCAAGTCAAGAAACACTGGTCACCTGCTATACTGAGATTTTGGTTTTGAATATTCAGGAAAGACTACATTGAACTATTTAGGAACATATGCAGTAGTCAGAGACATATTCAGAGAGATATTCGGGATCTATCTGCTGCAAGAATGTGTATGCAAGGCAAGACACTGAAATGATTGAGTTTGGCCACAGGTTGCCTATACTGAGATTTCATCATGGGCGAGACACAATCTTGTTTTCACAGACCAGTAATCACCCTCGTAGCTGCATTTTAGAGTCTTTGGGAATCTGCAGAAAGGAAAATTGCCATAGATTAAGGAGCCACAAGCACAATTACCCAATAGCCAGCCATTAGAATCTCAGACGTACTCCATTGTCTTCAATGTAGTGCTCAACATTCAAATATTCTACTATAGCCTTTTTACATTTTTTCAGGAGACGTTGACGTTCGTGTTTCATTTTGTCGCCATGTTTCAAATCCTCTGCCTTATAAAAGTTAGATCTTGCCTACACCAAGATGCAACATAGAATTGAGTTCTTGAGGTTATGATCGAATCAAGGAGAGCCTACTTGGAGTAAGAAGAAAAAGGCCCAGGTTTCCTCAAAATGAAGTTTCAATCTATAAAAGTGTCTAGGTAAAGATTTGAAGATAGTCTCAGTGGTTGAGATACCAAACAAAAGGGAGCAATCAGGAAAAGTAAAATATCTAGTTCCCTTTACCTAATCTTGCATCACCGGTCATCATAAAGAAAGAGGATCTCAGACTGCCACTTTGACGGGTTTTCGATGGCTTATGAGATATATTAAAAGATCATTCACTGGATAAACGCTTTACATTGGTGTATACCATTCCAGCTAAATATGTAAAGTTACTTTGGCAAGAGCAATTATAGGAGAGTTGATGAACTTTCCCGTTTACCCTTTAGAATTGCTGTAAACCAGGGGGAATATTTACTAACATTTCTTGCAACACAATGCAGCATGTGAAGATGCTGCGCTGTGTTGCATGAAAGGGTGAGAGCAACACAGTGCTATGTTTCAAAGTTATTAGGCCTCATTTACAAAGACCTAGCTGCACACTGCATCACTGGAGCGTCATTTGTTTCATGCTCCAGTGGCACAATGTGCCAGACGATATTTACAAGTCCTCACAAAGCCACCTTGCGTGGCTTTTCGTGGCCTAGTAAATATAGACCCCTTTCATGAATAACGCTGCTTGAAAGGGGCATTCCATGTGTATTGCTTGGGGTGTCCAAAACCAACACCCATGGAACCCAAAGGAATCTGACTCATTCCCAGATTTACTAGTCGGAGAATACATTAGATGTCTATGCCACCTCATAGATGGCATAAGAGTGACGCAACGGGGAGAAATATTTTTATTTCTTCACGTTATTTCCTCTTTCTATGTGTGCTGCATTCTGTAGAACACATAGAAAAAGGAAAACGCCTCTTGGGATTGTTTTTTGTGCAGGAAGGTGTCCATTCCTGCACAAAAACAATTATCCCCGCATCACAGGCATCCTTGCACCATGGTGCAAGGGTGCCTGTGTTGGTGCTAGGCAGCAATTTGTGTACCAGCAGAGGGGGAAAGGACAGAAATGGGTTGTAACTTGTAGATACGGTGCATTTCTGTCCTTTCCCGGTGGCTTAGGGTGGCGCAGTGAGGCACTTGCTGTGCTGCCCTGCGCCACGGACCTTGTAAATGAGGCCCATGGGGGCATGCCAAGATGGTGGGTGATTAGGACATGGAATCGGTCTTCTCCCTGTCTGCTGGGAGGGATCGGTTGAAATTCTCCCTATCACTGCTAACTCGCCGCACACAGCACCCCCTCACCTATTGGGGGATGGCGTCGGAGGTGAACTGGATGCACTGGGACCTAACAGAGGTCCTCGGACTGGAGGATGAACAAACACATCTGAGGCCCTGGAGACAAGATGGTGGACATGGCATAGTGGTGAGAGGCAGCCGCAGGCTCCATCCTGAGTATTCGGAGGACCTGCATAATGTGATCCCGGGTTGCGGTGTGGCAGAGGAGCACCCCCCAACTCCACCCCCTCTGGAGCAATGAAGGGCCATCGACGAAGATCGAAAGAGCTAAAGGGCAAGCCCAAGAGGGGAGTAATGCGCATGACGGCCAAGGACCATGATGGAGCTGAAAAACATCACTCTTGCCTATGCCTGTGACAGCTGACTAGGCGATGAGGTGAAGCGCATGCACGGGAGTGGAGTGAGCTGGATTTGACACAGTGCTGGCACGCCACAGTGGATGAGGGAGGCCCCTTGGCTGAGCATCAGGCCTGCTCCCAGCGAGTGAGGTATTACCCTCATGACTTCGGACTTGCAGACTGCCCGAACAGATGGAGCCGGGTGGAGACACAGGAGAAGCAGAGCATCCATATGGGATGATTGCTAGGATGCCTCCCTCTCAGAACAACTCGCCCTACTTGACAGAGACACCTGCCTGGGAGGGAGGCTACACAATTTTTGAAAACCTACTAACTCAGCACATAGCGGAGCCTGCAACAGGGGAATCTTTTGCCCGCCCCTCCTGATCCAATACTCCTTGGCGTTGGCGCTGGTTGCTTCCACCGCGCGGAGCAACATTGGTGGCCCTCCGAGACTCAGTGACACCTGAGAACCTCGTGCTGGGAGCAGAGACAGCCCCCCTGTGCCACCTGCCTGGACACCCATGAAGGTTCTTCCACCTGCTGCATCAGTGTGCTTGTGCCTCATGAGTTAACATAGACCGTGGAACTGGCCCCCTGTTGACAACTACCCCGGAGAGCCTGAACCTAACCTATGATCCCTGGTGGGCCCCCAACCCAGGGCCCCTATGAGCGGAGGTGGCACCCTGGTGGCAGCGCACTGCCAGAGAGATAGGACCTTGAGAGACATGCTTTCTCTGCCGTCCAGGGGTCCCAGCAACGATTGAACTTCCACTGAGGCCCAAGAAACACAACCGAAGAGCCAGAACGTGGAAGGCCCAATAAACTGCTCCTTCCTTGAGGCACTATTCGCCTCCCTCAAAGACGATCTGCAAGCTGTTAGAAGGGACCTCTCCCAAGAAATAAAGTCAATCCACACGAAAGTTGCTGACCTAGGAGAGAGCGTCTCTAACCTTGAGGCCCAGTAGGTAAACAGAGGGGAGGAGCTGGAGCAATTACAGCAGGAAATCCTTCACCTACGTGAAAAGCAGATAGACCTCCAGGCCCACGTGGAGGATCTAGAGATCTGCTCCAGAGGGAACAATATCCGCATTTGCGGTGCTCCCACAGGAGCAGAGGACAACAACATAGAGGCATATGTCCAAGCCTTATTCATCCACATCCTTGAGGCCCCGGCCAACTCTACCATCCAATTAGATCACACAACAGAGTTGGCCCTACAAAGCCAAGCTCATCCCCCCTGTGGATATTCTGACCTGCATACATGAGTTCCAAGTGAAGGAGTGGATCCTCCAAAGGGCTCGGGAAATGCGTCCGCTTTGGTTCTGGGGGCATACCCTAGTCCTGTACCAGGAACTCTCTGTTCTGATACAACAGAAGTGCAAGGACTTCAGGCCAGTGACCTTCTTCCTCCAGGACCACGATGTGTCATACCCATAGGGGCACCCCTTCTGCCGTATCTTGAGGTGGGCCGGTAAGCTGCACCAGACATGCTCTCTCCCACTGCAGGGGGCTTCTGGCCCGACATGGAGACAATTGTGCATGACAGGAAGATGTTTCTTGATTCTGTTGCCCAAGACTCCAGCAACTAGCACCTCAGAACTGGCAAAACAATTCTTATTCATATGAAACAAAGGGAAAGGGAAGAGGATCCTCTTTCTCTGGTGATGTCATGACCAGGGGATGCCAAACTGTCAACTTGTCTGGCCTAGACACTACTGACTCCCTTGGGGCACACTCCAAGTCCCAGGGGAAATCAGAGACAATATGTTTGTTCAAATTATGTTGTTGTATTCAGTTGATGGTGTACTCAACTTTATGCATAGGATGTGAGGACCGCTCAATATATACATAGCAGGCACACCTTACCCCACTGTATCTCCCATTACCTGGGGGCGGGCAATGTGGGCCCTGCAAGCCTATCTCCATATCTTTATTACATCTGATATGAGTGCCACTTTATGCATTGCTTCCAGCAATGCTAAGGGTCTTAATAACCCTTTTAAAAGAAGGGCCATCCTATCATACTTGGAGCACTGGGGCGCAGATTTGCCTAATCCAGGAAACCCATCTCCTCTCCGACGACTGGCATCGCCTTCAATTTTGCTTATTCCCTTTCCAATTTTTTTCATCCTGTTCTTCCAAAAAAGCAGGTTTGGGGATCCTGTTCTCTAATAAATTCAAGGGAGTCATTGGAGACAAAGTAGCTGAGGGCCGGGGTAAACCCTTGGCCTACCAAATACAGTGGAGGGAAATATATTTGTGCTGCGATCTGTGTATGCCCCCAACGACGGACAGGAGTTTTTCTTGTGTAGGGCAAAAGAGAAATCATTACTGATAAATACAGGGGGGTCTTGCTAGGAGGGGACCTTGACATAGTCAAAGACACTGATCAAGATAGGTCTGCCCAATGATATGGGAACACCAGGGACTTATCGGAGAGTATGAAAAGGTGGCTAGTGGACGTCGATATGGAGGATATCTGGAGACACCATAACCCCGGAACACATTCCTACACCTTCTACTCACATGCACATAAAACATATACCAAGCTGGACCACTTTTTGGGGACACACGAGGTGCGGGACATGGTGATCTCAACAGACATAGAGCTCCACACTATTTCTGACCATGCGGCGATCACTATGGACTTAAACATCTCACTCCAAACTTGTACTCGCCATGCATGGTGACTACCTACCACACTTTTGCATAAGCCTGAGGTGCTCCACCAGATTTAGGGGGCTATTTAAACATACCAGTACTTAATGATACAGCTGACACACATATTTTGTACTTATGGACCACCTTAAGAGCAGTGATAAGAGGAGAATTCTTGGCCATAGCAGCTGCGGACAATAAGATGTGAAGGGAGAAGAGGGAATCGCATACCGGACAGGTTAGGGAACTAGAATGCATACATCAGCAACAGGATCCCTGAGGGTCTGGCCACAGCTAGAGGTAGTCAGGAGGCAGTTGGCAGGGCTAGATATGGACAGAACTGGATACGCACTCCAACGCCTCAAACATACATACTACACAGGCAGCAATAAATGTGGCAGGTTGCTAGCAAATCGTCTCAGAGCCCAACAAGTGCAGACGAGAGTCAAAGCCCTAGAGGGCAAGGCACATGAAATCCTGACGTCAGATGTGGATATAGCGGCATTGTTTCATCATTACTATGCAGTTGTATATGCAGCCCAAAGCCTACCAAATCGGGCTCCCTCGCAATACTTACAAGGAGTCTTGATGTCCCGCTTGACCCCCGACTCCACAGAACACCTAGATGCCCGATATGAATTGAGGAGGTAACATCAGCTATAGCCAGACTCAAACCCCATAAATTGCTGGGCCCAGATGGGTTGCAGCAGAATTTCATAAGTCCTCTGTTTAGAAATAGCACTGATATTGACCAGACTGTTTAACGCCCTTGAGAACCTAGGATCAATTCTGCCAAACTGATGGAGGCCTCGATAGTCGTCGTAACAAATGCCGATAGAGAGAGGACTCAATGTGGCTCATACAGACCCATTTCTTTTCTTAACATTGACTCTAAAATCTTTACAGATATCCTGGCTGCTCATTTGAACCCACTCATGCCAGACTTAATAGAGGCGGACCAAGCTGGGTTTGTTCAACACAGACAGTGCTCTGATAATACTAAACGACTCCTACACATAATTGATAATTCACGCCAATCTGGTAGGCACACTGTGCTTCTCCCCATTGACGCTTAAAAGGGGTCTGGTCAGGTGCACTGGCCTTACTTAATGGAGACCCTGTCACACTTTGGTTGCAGCGCCTGATTCTGTGCCTGGCTTTCCAACTGCTATGATAATTCCCAGGGCCACCATATGGTTTGATGGCCACTCCTGTAGGGCATTTCCTATTAGGAAGGGCACAAGACAGGGTTGCCCACTGTCACCCCATTATTCGCATTATACATGGAGCCATTTGCACAACAAATATGTGATAACAAAGATATCACGGGGATCCGCTGTGGCGGAGACCTACAAACTATCAGCTTCTACACTGATGATGTCCTGGTGAGCCTTGAAGATCAAATTGTCTCACCGCCAGCTTTCCTTGGAGAAGTGAGCATTTTTAGCAAGGCAGCAGGATTTTGCAATAACATACATAAATTGCAGGACCTTAAACCTCATGGTCCCTCGCCCACAAGAGGACCATCTATCTTTCCCCTTCCAGTGGGCTGAGCAAGTGATCACCTACCTAAGCATCCAGCTAGCACCAACAGTGGCAGCCACTGCATCACTTAACCATGGGTGACTCCACCAACAGGTGACCAAAGACTTAGCATTATGGCGCTCCTTCTGCCTTTCATGGCTGGGAAGGATCATCGCTGTTAAAACGACAATGCTCCCACATATCCTATACCTTTTTCAAACCCTGCCAACGTCCCTCCTCACTGGACTATCCGAGTTCTCCAAGAGGCACTCTGCAAATTTATACGGGATGATAATAGGCCCAGAATGACTAGAGAACTGGGTCACTGATGGCCAATTGAAGGTGGGCTGGAAATCCCCAACCTCCAGCTATATTATCAGGAAGCCCAGCTCTGCTGCTTGGTGGAGTGGTCCAGACCAGGCTGCACGTGCTGTCGTGGGGACACGGTCTCGTCACCCTGACAAGCGGGCCCGACCCTCGTCTGGTCAAACACAGGATCCCAACGGGGAAGGCACAACACTGAAGCCATGCAGCTCGCTGTACCCCAAAGACAAACGAAACACTACTGAGACGCCTCTGCCAAAAGCAATCTCCTATAAGCCTACCCACGACCCGGAAACCACGCTGAAGACCCAGAAAAGACCAACAGCACGGAATCCCTTCACCAGATAGCCGGAAACTGGTAACACACAACATACCCCTACAACAGCCCACCAATGGACATTAATCCATAGTATGTAATGTGTGCATCAACAAGCTGAGTACAGAGTAATGACTAGAAACTAAACTAACCTCCCAACAAACTAAATTATGGCTGGAGCAGGGCGACTCCGCTCTGGAGCTGGATCTGGGAAAACACAAGACTTCCTAACACAAGATAACCAAAAACTGGATGCGGTCCTTGCTGCGGTGGAACGCATTGGAGACTCGCTAGATCGCGTCCGCACGTCTCTAGAAGCCAAGATAGACAGAGTGGCAAGCAACCTCACCCTCCTACATGCGGACCACCGCAAACTATCAGACAGAACTAAGGAGATCGAAGCCACAATACAGGACCTAACGCCTGTGACAACCCAGCTGAAAACAGGAATGGAAGACATACGAACCAGAGTGGCAGAATTAGAACGACGGGCAGAAGACACGGAGGGCCGATCCAGAAGGAACAATATACGAGTGGTGAACCTACCGGAGGGCGCGGAAGGCCGAGATCCGACGGCCTATTCAGAGACTTGGCTGCGAGAGTTGGTGCCAGATGGAACGCTCACCCCTTTTTTCTCTGTGGAGCGTGCTCACCGGGTCCCGACCCGCGCGAGACCTCCGGGAAGCGCTCGCCGCCCATTCATAATATGCCTCCTCCATCATGCGGACAGAGACATCATACTACGAAAGAGCAGCGCCACCGCCCAGAATAGACGACATGCAAATATTATTGTTCCCAGACTATACCTTAGCAGTGCAAAGGGATCGGGCCTCTTATCTTCCTGTGAAACGTAAGCTACGATCACTGGGCCTAAACTACTCGCTACTGTTCCCAGCCAAACTCCAAGTAGTGGCTAAAGACAAATCGCATTTCTTCCCTACCCCGGAGGCAACATGGGAATGGCTTGAATCGGCAGGACTCTCAACGGGAGATACGCCAGAGCGAACTGAACAAGCGCCTCGGGCCAGGCGTGACCGTGGCAAACGGGACCGGAAAAGAAATGCAACCGTACAGAGCCAACCAAATGTGCCCCAGACCTGGAACAACTAATTCGAGAGAGAAGGGAGGCGATACACACTGCGACAGCAATGGGTGCATCCCCCCCCGAACTCTAGTTCGGACACGGAAGTCTCAAAAATGACTAGCGATCATCCCCCTACACCGGACTGTCTATCAGAATCGGGCCCTATCGAGGGACCCCCTATGACGCCGGCCACTGCGGACGAAATCTTCTAAAAACTCCTGTGCAATGTAAAATCACACTACCCCATAGGAGATATTCAGTCTGTGACACACGCACGGGGCGCTCCGGTGGGCGAGCGAACAGCCAACACAGCTAAGAGATACCTATGCCAATCTACGAGGAACTATAAATGTGCAGACAGTGACAGGAGTGGACTTTGCTCATTGAACTGCCCCTCTCCTTCTCCCCCCCCCCTTTTTTCTTACATTGCCACTGATTTTCCATCTGACGAACGTATATACCGGGGGACCCTCTTGCGCTCCCACCTATCATCTTAATTATCCATCCTGGCCGGTCTACAAGGCCTAAGACTACACATCTCATGGCACATCTAGCCTACCCCTACACTCCTATCAGTGGAGTTTCGAAATGCATAGACATGCATCTGCACGTTTTTGTCTTTGTTGTAATGTTTGGGCGGTGACCCATTGTTTAACTGCTCTGATAGTATTAATTAAGTTCAGTTTTTGCCGATGTCCATACGCAACCTTCTCAAACTCTAACCGGGAACAGAAAACTAACGAAATAACACAACGCATGAGATATAGGTGGGTAAGGCGGAAAAATGAGCTAACACTCAAAACATGGCTACATACACGACAATTACCTGGAATGTAAAAGGTATACATACCCCCAAACGGCGATATGTCATCTACTCCTATCTTAAAAGACACTCAGTTCAGCTAGCGCTCCTACAAGAGACACACCTAACAGACCAGGAAATCCCCCGACTGCACCAGCGCTGGAGAGGGCAATTATACGCAACAGGATATTCTGCATACGCCAGGGGAACACTTATCTGGATTAGAGCAGGCACCCCCTTTGCGGTGGAAGAACAGATCAGAGACCCGCAGGGTAGATATGTACTCGTCAAAGGGAAACTGGCAGGGCATACAATCATACGGGGCTCCATATATGCCCCAAACACAGGTCAAACCACCTTTCTGCACACCCTAACACGCCACCTGGCACACTGGGGCACACTCCTGTGGATACTAGGGGGAGACTTCAATAGCGTGCAAGACATAGAACTAGATCGCTCCTTCTCCCCGCTGCCAACATCCCCAGTGGTGGCTGCATCGCGATGCCTGATAAGCTGGACTCAGAACTGGCAACTAATAGATATATGGCAACAAAAACACAGAAAGGACAGAACCTACTCTTTCTACTCCGCCCCGCATTCCCTACACGTACGCCTAGACTACATATTCTGCACTGTGAACCTTGCCTCAGTGGTGGAGAATCCGGTATACATGGGCCGCACACACTCAGACCATAACCCTCTGACAGCGCGGCTGCGCTGGGGAACACCCCACTCACCTATCCCCATGTGGAAACTGAGGCCAGAACTCCTAGAAGATGCTGATTTTAGGGCATTATTAAGCGCTGCAATTCTAGAATAATTTGAACACAATGAAGGCACGGCTACCTCGGGACTAATTGAATGGGATGCATTCAAAGTCTTTATCCGGGGGCACTGCCTGGGAACTCAATGCAGCATGAGCAAAACCATTGAACGCAACTTGGCCCAAATAGAGCGGGCCCTACCGCAGTCAGTAAACGAAACCACTCACAACCAAATTGAAAAGGCGAGACTAGCAGCACTACATACAGACCGCCAGACATTACTAGAGCGTCTGAGATACCTAAACTACACCGCACACTCTGCGAGAACTCATGCATCAGCGGACAAGGCAGGTAAATTACTGGCCTGGCTGATACGACGGGACTCTGAGAGAAAACCGATAATGGAGATCCGCTCACAAACAGGGGAAATAGTATACACACCCGCAGAGATACAAACTGAATTTATAAGACACTATACGACCCTCTATACTACAAGAATAACCCCTGGAGAAGACTCCAGTGTGGAATTTCTTACCAAAGTGAAACTCCCAAACCTAATAAAAGACCAGATCGAGACTCTTGAGGCACCTCTGGAACTGGAGGAGATCAAAGCCAGTATCAAAGACCTCAATTCCGGTAAGACGCCAGGCCCAGATGGGATAGCAGTCGACTTCTATAAAGCATTTGCGGTGCATATAGCGCCTAAGTTACTCCGGGTATACAAGGCAGCTGTGCAAGAGGGCCATCTATCGGATACACAAAGGGAGGCATTACTGGTCTCCCTTCCCAAACCTGGAAGAGACCCAATAAAAATGGGCTCATATAGGCTGCTGGCAATACTAAACACTGATTATAAAATACTAGCCAAGATATTAGCGACAAGACTGGCACCAAGCGTACCAGAACTGATACACCCCAACCAAAACGGATTTGTACCAGCCAGAGAAACCTCCCAAAATATTAGAAGACTATTCCGGGCTATGGAATATGCTAAGCGAGCCTGGCCTCGGGCATGCTGCCTAGTCCTTGATCTGGAGAAAGCTTTTGACTCTCTGGAATGGCCTTACTTGTTCAAAGTGCTGCAAAAGTAAGGCATGGGACCATTCTTTACCCACCTAATTAAACTACTATACACCAGACCAACGATAAGGGTGGATCTAGGCCCCGAGATATCAGAACCAATCAAGGTGGGCAGAGGCACGAGACAGGGCTGCCCCCTTTCGCCGTTACTATTCTCACTCGCAATGGAGCCCCTAGCGGCCGCCCTACACGAAGAGGGATCTAACTGGGGAATACCTTTGGGAGACGGCTTACACATAGTGTCGCTATATGCCGACGACATCTTACTATATTTCAGAGATATTACTCAGATTCCACAAAGGGTTGGCTCGCTCCTGCGGCACTTTGTGCAGATATCAGGTCTTAGGGTCAACTGGTCTAAGTCAAACCTCTTCCCATTCGATCCAGACCTACCAAACCCAAGACTCACCCTAGCTGAAAGTCCAGTCCCCTGGCAACCAAATACTTTTAGATATCTGGGCATTATAGTTTACCACAGCGAAGAAGACATATTCGAGGGTAATCTAGCAAAAGCAACATCCTCAGTCAGATCCCAAATGGCTTTTTGGACAACATTGCCACTATCAGTGGCGGGTAGGATAGCACTCCTAAAAATGGTGGTGCTACCGCGACTCCTATACTTCTTCTCTAACCTACCACATTATGTCCCCTCTGGCTTCTTTAAGACACTGGAAACAGGGCTAAGAGAATTTATATGGAACAATGGCCGCTGCAGGGTAGCCCTGAAAAAACTGTACCTACCGACTGATAGGGGTGGACTTGCGGTTCCCAACCTGGAACACTATTACCTGGCATCCCAACTTCAATGGATATCCAGATGGCTGGTTGGTAAACAACTAACGGATACAGCAACAGAGACAAAACCATACTCGCTCCAGCAAATACAACATTTATTTCACCCTATCACACACCTGCGAACCCCACGACAAATGTTCCTTAAAATAGCTCATAAATGCTATCATAGATCACTTCGCCTTACGAAACCGTCTATTCCATTCGCACCCGCTCTAGCACTGGTGGGCACACCGAGGGGCACTAGGATCACGTCAGACACAGAACTGCGCACATGGCACGAGCTAGAATTACACACTGGGTGACATATACGACGACAACCAACTATCATCGTTTGCCAAGCTCCAAGAAATGGAGCTCCCGCCCGGCCAATTCCTTCTATACTGCTCACTGGTGAGGTCCTTGAGTTCCAGGTGGGGTGACATCACAACACCTCTGCCCACCCACCTGCTGATCCAGTACCTACAGGTGGTGGGCTGCGGTCAGCATCAGGTCAGTTGGCTAGCGGATGCCTTGAGAATCCAAACTGCCCCTGAAAATGATACACTACGTATGGCATGGGAAACTGACACGGGTGAACCCATCGGGATACCAAAATGGAGATCTGCCATCTCAGCCCACCTCAACATACCACGTAACTCGCGATTTAGACTAATCCAGTATTATATTGTGAACAGAGCCTACCTTACACCTGCATGCGTAAATAAATACTTTAACCGCCAAGATGCAGCCTGCCCTAGATGTCGTGAGATTGGTGTAGACATGCTACACATGGTGTGGTCCTGCCCTAACCTAGGCGCCTACTGGAGAGCAGTGGTTGACAACCTCACCAATGGCATAACACAACAAATACCCTTCACATGGGAGGCATGCATTTTAGGACTGTTCCCAAGAAGCAAGCAACACAGAGCAGAGACACGCTTCATAGATCTAGGATTAATTGTCGCAAAACGACTGGTGACCCAAAGGTGGAAGTCTCCGGACCCCCCACTGATACAGGCCTGGAGACGCTCACTCAGGGTATGGGCCGGAGCAGAAAACCTAGCACTCAAACGTGAAGAAACCCTGGGTCTACGACAATTCCCTATTTCCATCGACTGGGAGGGCCTCTTAACCCAACTATATAATACGGAATCACACCCGACAGGGGAAAGATCAGACTAATGCTAACCGAAAAACCACAAATGGGAAGACCACATCACACAGCGAAGTAGAACACATAGCACAATTGAACAAACTAAGTTATTGAGAACCTAGATGGTCACAAAGAACGACTTCCACGAAAGACCTCTCCTCCCCCACCTGCTAACAGATTCCTCACTATAAACCCCTAACCTGGCATGAAAACAGCGAAATTTAAATCAATCACACAAGTATGGACATTGGCTAATGCTATTGTTACAATTTTTTTCTTTTTTCTTTTACATTCCTATATCTTAAAGTTAATCGATAGAAAATTATACTATCTGTTCCCTCTGTTTTTTTTTCTCAGTCAAACGTTATAATCTGACACTTGGGACACACTAATGTCACCCCTAATGTCACCCCAACAAGAACCGCAACTGTGATTAGCAACAAAACAATTGCAAAGACAAAATGCAGTGGATATCGTATAATAGAGACACCGCTGTATTAAAAATTATGCAACAATATGATTATTAAACGCTAAATGCACTGTATTGTATCAAACACTAAATATGACCAGATGAGAAATGTAAACTAACAAAAACAACAATAAACAGATTTATGAAAAAAATAAATACAATTTCCTTAAACGGGTTTACAAGGACTTAAAATATTTCGATTTTACAAACTGCACCGGGCAATATCTTCCATTGCATCTGTTAACGCGTCCGTCTATGTTAATTTATACACATCAGGACTCGTTTTAGGTCGATGAACCTTTGGACCCAGTGGTGAGTCTCCGTAAGACGAGATTACCAGGCATTAATCAATAGTATTATAAGAATTAGCATCAGAATACATGTCACTCTAACCATTAATAAACCTTCGGCGCATTCATTAGTTTTCAGACTCAATTAACCACACCTTGAAGGAAGATTTTTGTGAATTTATTCCCTATTGATTACAATCTAATAATAAACGTATTAGTTTCAAAACCAAGAAATATAAAAGCATAATCACAAAATGGCAACTACAATAAACTTTCAACAATGCGATGATCAGAATCATAGGATAGATGCGTCAGCAAAGAATAGATCACAGTGCATAATAATCCATAAAATCTCAGTTCAGCATGGCAGTATGTCAGTCACGTCAGTTCCGTCAGTCAAATGAACACCTCGTCTAACCTCAAATTAGAATTAGCATGTTGGGCTTCATGCAAAACAATTTAGAACATCAATTTGGAAAACATCTAACTAAAATACCTAATTAAACAAACAGCAGTTGGTACCTAGAAAGAAAGGCAAATAGATTCCGTTAGCATTATAATTACCCTCTTCGAGATAGGTCAGCATTCAGGATCAGTCTTCGTCTTCAGGACATCAGTTGAGTTACCGTCAGTCTATCTAAGTTGGAAGTAAGGAACACTTTCCCTTAAGGGGAAAGTTAACGGATTTTCTAAGTCTCAAGTCATCAAATAGAGTGACAGAGTTTCTGGATGCAATCAATATCATCCCCAGCTAATGTGTCTCGTCTCTCGTGTCATGAGTTTTTATTCCCTTTTCCATGATACATTCCCCCAAAATTCTATTGGTTAGTAACTATACCCCATTATTGGTAACCAATCAAATTATACATTAAGTAATGCATTTGCCACTTCCTGATATTAATTCGTCTTTCAATTGGTCTTCATAATCGGCATTTCTGTAGGTGGCATCTCCGGGGTTACTTCACCATCTTGGCACACGTCTCGGGTCAAGAGTTCTCTTCTCCTCGCTTTATTGTCCTTGAAAATATCTATGTTTGTTTCACACCACACAATCTTAGACTAGAGGCTACTAACATGCGGATGGGAGAATTCCGTTATGTAGCTAACAAGTACAGAAAAGAACAATAGCTGGGTCATGGTCGTTTGCAAGTCCGCACACTGGAGAAGCAGAAAAATACGCTTTTAAATGAGAGTTACACAGCTAGTTCGCGACTCATGCTAACTTAAGATATACGAGTTCTAATGAAAACAGTTTTACATATAATTATTTTCTGTTATTCAGCATTAGTATTTCCAAGCGAATATATCTTCACGTTTATTAATACAATTTATTAATTTGCATTGTCAAACGTAAGCATTTCACGTCTATAAAATATATGTTTAAGCTACACTCTCTCTCAGTCCCTCCTCTGATGACGCTCGTCATCACACAATTTTCAATTTTTCACCTTGCGCATAATACGCATTTCAACATCTTGCCCTTTAAGTGAACTTTCCCATATTTCATTGAACATTTTCTCTCTTTCACTTTCTTCGTTCAGTCTGGCTCTTTTTTGACAGATTTCTTTTAATTTTGTCATTAATTTTGCATGCTCCCCATAGTCCTAATAAACAAATCAGGATAATTAATAGACCTAACATGATTTTTGCAAGAACTCCATTCCAAATGTTGGTAAACCAGCTTCCTACTCGGGCTATTCCTTTTCCAAATTTTTCCCAAACCCCAGGTTCTTTTAAATCCTTCAAATCTGCACTATCCCTAGTAAGGTTAGTAAGCATACTTCTAATTTTCTTACTATTATCAGGTATAAATGTACAGCAGTGACGTTCATTAAGCATTTTGCACACACCTCCATTCTTTGCTAAAAGAATGTCTAAAGCAAGCCGATTTTGAAGAGTCATAGCTCTTTCTGCAGCAAGTTCAGTATCCATTAGTAATATTGCTCCTGTAAAATTTGTCAGCATGTTATCCACAATAGTAGACAACTTTTGAATTTTCATAAAATTTAAGATAACCCCAACTGATGGGATTATTGCTCCAAATATGTCACCAATGACAGCCGCCACTGATTCTCGTTTTTGTCTAGTATGTTGTATTTCAGAAGACTTTGGTATTTGTTTTAAGTCATCAATCTGGTATATCTTTGGGAAAACTATTCCCAAATAACATGTCCCATACCATCCCTTTGGGAGACGGTAATATGCATTTAACCCACAGATGTAATAGATTCCAGGAATCGCTGGGTCTTGTCCATTTAACATGAATGTCCATTTACTCTGAAACAAAAACACATGTCTACATTCACTCGTACCCACAAATAAATTGTCTTGATCAGATTTTGGCCTATATATACATAGCCTACCTACGTGTAACGCATCTATAGCTAATTTGCCTTGAGTTTTAATGGCTGTGTAAGCATAATCATTCGCATAAGTACGTTTTTCTAAGCCTTTCTCTAATTTCTCTTTTAAAGCTTTGCGTCTATCATCTGTGTGGTCTAAAAAGCTTTTCTCTACAGGAGATAGTAAGCAAGTGAGATTATTGCGATGTGCATAAGCAGTTCCAAATGTAAGTGTCGGCTCAAAGAATCCTCTAACGATTTTAATATCATGCTCTTTAGCTAGCTTATTAAAAAATTCAATCACAGGCACAAAAGAAAATACAACATCCAGATTTGAATAAAAGTATTGTACATGCTCTTGATTATAGAATCTTGTTAATAGCAAACTGCAGCTAATCCCATAAGTAAGAGGGAGGCGATGATAAGTAACTCCCTCCTGCACAGATGAAGGAATTTTAGTACACACATAGCATTCTTTCGCATCCATAGTTTCCACATATTCGTTTAATAAGCGATAGAAGACATTAGTAGAAAGTTCCCCTTTTGTATTAGTTCCCTCATGCAGATGCTTAGTATCTTGTTCAAATTTCTCCCATGGTGATAATTTATTAGCAATAGTAGTAGTCTCTGGTTTTGAAGTTGCGTTAATAGTTTCTCTCTCCTTCCACGGCATTCCTACAATCACTCCCACAATCATTACTGCACATACAACACCTACTATAAATCCTAACCAACCATACACTTTACTTCCTTTGTTATTATTATTAGCCATGTTTGTATAGAATCAGAATAGCAGATCAACAATCAACTCAAGATGGCAAACTCTTTCTGCGTATTTACAGCATCTTCTCTCACTCCGGGACCTTTTTCTCATCAATTCAGGTTAGCAGCTTGTCGTAATTCTGTTTCTTAATGTCAAATCCAGTTTTTAATGTCTCTTTCCGGTAAGTATATAAAGTCTCTTTCTTTTCAGTTTTCACGATAGTTCAGAATTTCTTCTCCGGTAGTTTATCCTCAGGTACCGTAGTACTGGCCTGGTGCTTCTCGATTAAAACAGAATGCTAAGAACTCTTGTTGCCATTCAGAAGTTGTAGCATATGCCCATTCAGGACCTGTGTACCTTCGGTTTGCTATTCTCTATCTTTTTAGTCTTCGTTCACCTTGCTGTTCTCCTTCACTCAGATCATCTACCTGTGAAGTATCACTTTCTTCAATTATTTTTTCATTTGCTATTTCTCTTATTCTGAGATGTGACTTATCTGGCCATTTATCACCTCTATGTGTCTTGTTTCGGTGTCTTCCCTCTGGACGTTGGATAGCACCCTCCTCTTGTAATGTGTTGTTTTCTCTTGTCTGATTTGCAACCAGTTCAGAAGACTCTGATTCGTTCTGGTTTAAATCTACAGTTTCTCTTTCTCTGTCAACGTCTGCTTCGATACTGTATTCAGACTCAGAATTGTATTTGTCTGCTTCTGGGACAACCTCTCCTTGTCTTAGTTCTCCTGCTGCCTCGACTGAGATAGGCACTCTATCACCCCTCTCGATCTCACTGTTAGCTTGGGTGACAAGGCTGTCCTCAGTGGGCTCGCCTGTAGTCTCAGATCTTTCTTGACTGATCTCTGTCTCTGTGACCTCTCCGCCTGAAGTTACTGTACCGGATTCTTCAAGTTCCTCTTCGACAGGACACGTTACCTTCTTTGTATGACTGGCATGTATCCAGTTGGTAATTCCGGCACACTTCACAGCAGTAGTGGTAGTCAGTATTATTTGACATGGCCCCTTCCAACGTGGTTCAAGACACGATTTCCTCACGTGCTTCTTGACAACCACCCAGTCGCCAGCTTGCAAGGAATGTCCTGGTCCACCGATTGGTGGCAATGTGTTAGCTTCCACCTGGTGAGAGAAAGAGCGAATCACATCAGCCAAACTTTTGCAGTAATCCAACACCATATCATCTGTAATATTCACTAGAGCATTTGCAGGAACCGCTGGTAACCTCATTGCTCTACCCATGAGGATTTCATGGGGGGGTAGTCCAGTTTTCTTATCTGGTGTGTTTCTCATAGACATCAGTACTAGCGGTAATGCATCTGGCCACTTCATGTTTGTTGCTGCACACATTTTCGCTATCCTGGACTTTAAGGTACCATTCATCTGTTCAACTAGTCCTGATGCTTCAGGGCGATAGCAACAATGCAACTTCTGCTCGATGTTAAGTGCTGCACACAGAAGCTTGATCACCTCATTGTCGAAGTGTCTTCCCCTATCTGATTCTATAGAAACCGGAAACCTGAATCCTGGTATTAACTCTCTGAGTAATAGTTTTGCAACTGTGAGACTGTCATTTCTACGTGTAGGGTATGCCTCAATCCAATGACTGAAAACACACACAATTACCAACACGTACTTCAATCCTCCACAAACAGGCATTTCAATGAAATCCATTTGTATTCTATTAAATGGACCTCCAGCTCTTCCAATGTGGCTCAAATTTACCACTGTTCCTTTCCCAGAATTCATCTGTTGACAGATGATGCACCTGTGACAAGTAATTTCTGCGGCATGTCTGAATTTTGGATTGAACCAATCAATTTTAAAAGATCTGATCATGGCATCTCTTCCTAAATGTGCTTGCCCATGATACAATCGGGCAAATTGTGACAGAAGACTATTTGGTAGAACCAACTTTCCATCATCTGAGACCCATATATCATCTGCTCTTTGTGCACATTGCATTTTCTGCCAGGAACGTTTTTCTTCTTTGCTGGCACGATTTTGTAGTGTCTTTAATTCATCTAAAGTATCAACCACTCGTAATGCTAGACTCAAAGTTGTGTCGTTTTCAGGCTGTGGTAGCAATTCCCATTGTTCTTTAAATGATATACAGTTCAATGCACAAAACCTTGCAACCTGATCTGCATAACCATTCCCCATTGACACAAAATCTTGTGATCTGGTGTGAGCATTGCACTTCACCACGGCAATTTCAAGAGGGAACTGAATTGCATGTAACAAATCTCTTATTTGTTCTCCATTTTTCACTGGTGATCCAGAGGAAGTCATAAAACCCCCCTGCGACCAGATTTGACCAAAATCATGTACAATTCCAAATCCGTATCTGCTGTCAGTGTAGATTGTAACTTTCAAATTCACAGCAGCATGGCAGGCCTTTGTAAGGGCTATTAATTCTGCCACTTGTGCAGAGAATACCTTTTCAAGCCAAGAGGCCTCAACTATGCCAGATATAGTACATACTGCGTATCCAGCTCTTAATGTTCCCGTTGAATCTCTTAAACAGGACCCATCCACGAACATAATGCAGTCGTTTTCTTTTAACTGGGTGTCCTGTATATCCGGGCAAGGTTTGGTACAGAGGTCAGTCACCTCAAGACAATCATGCTCAAATTCTTCCCCATCTTTGATTTCTGTATTCTCATTGGGAATTAAAGTTACCGGGTTCAGTACTGTGCACCTTTTCAGTGTAACATTTGGTGACCCCAAAATAATCATCTCATATTTGGTAAGTCGTGCATTCGTCATGTGTTGTGTTTTCGTTCTTGTTAACAAGATTTCGACAGAATGTGGGACTAATACTGTCAGAGGGTATCCCATGACTATGCCTTCACATTGCGTAAGGCTTTGACCAACTGCTGCAACTGCTCGCAAACAACCTGGTAAGGCTGCTGCGACAGGGTCCAAGGTAGCTGAAAAATATGCTACAGGGCGATTTGCATCTCCGTGGACCTGTGTTAAAACAGACAAAGAACAAGCATCACGTTCATGACAAAACAACAGAAAAGGTTTCTCATAGTCGGGCATTCCTAATGCTGGTGCCCTGCACATGCATTCTTTCAGCTCTAAGAATGACTCAAGCTCTTCTTTTGTCAAAGTGATTGTGTATGGTTCATCTTTGACATCTTTCCCTGTCAATCTTATTAGGGGTTTTGCGACGATTGAGAATTTGGGTATCCATTGACGGCAGTAACCCACCATTCCCAAAAACATCCTGACATCTCTCTTTGTTGTTGGGGGATTCATTTGTAAGACAGCTGTTATTCTTTCCTTTGATATCCTTCGGGATCCCTTCTCAATTAGATGCCCCAAATATTTTACTTCTTTCTGACAATATTGCAGTTTCTTGGGTGACACCTTATGCCCGTTCTCCCCCAAATGGTTCAGTAATGCAATAGTGTCATATTTACAACTGTCTCTGGTCTTGGATGCAATTAACAAATCATCAATGTACTGCACAAGAGTTGAGTTAAAAGGCAGCACAAGAGGTTCCAGATCTTTCTTCAATATCTGATTGAAGATGGATGGTGATTCAGAAAAACCTTGAGGGATTCAGCACCAACTGTACACCTTATCCAGGAATTTGAAACTGAACAAAAATTGGCTATCTTCATGTAGCGGTATTGAGAAAAATGCCTGTGATAAGTCTACCACAGTAAACCATTCAGCATCACAAGGAACTTGGAACATTATTACTGCCGGGTTAGGTACCACAGGGCAACATTTTATCACAATTTCATTTATTTTTCTCAAATCCTGCACAATTCGAACCTTCCCACAGGGCTTCTTTAGACCCATGATAGGTGAATTACATGGACTACTCAAAACTTCTTTCAGAACTCCCTGTCTGAGAAAATCTGCCATTATCTGTGTCACTTCAATGAGTACATCTTGAGTCATGTGATATTGTGGTACCTGTGGAAATACTGCATTCTGTCTTATTTGCACCTTAACTGGTTTAACCCCTTTCATTAATCCGACCTCTTTTCCTGTCAAATCCCACACTCTTTCTGTTACAGATCGTTGAGGGTCAGCAGGTAAGTCGATTAGAGTGAAAACTGGGAATAAAGTGATTAGAGGGTAATCTTCACTCGTCTCACCCCCTTCTATGAATTGACCCTCATCTCCTTCATCATCACTGTTTGTCTGGACTTCTATTCCATCGTTGGAACAGGTAATTGAACATTTAGTCTTACATAGTAAGTCCCTTCCCAGTAGGGATACTGGACTTCAGTCACATACGACAAATCTATGCAAGCCTTGGAAACTTCTGATTTCAACCTGTACTGGGTCAGTAATTGGATTTGTCAGGTATTGGTTAGCCACACCAACCACTCGTATGGTGCGCCCTGATAGAGGTAGTCTTGGTACTTCTATGCTGCGGACTGTAGAGCGTGTAGCTCCAGTGTCGACTAAAAACGAAACCTTATAGCCCATCACCTTTCCCTCTACATATGGGCCTCTCTGATCTACTTCTAACGAGGCTACAAGCCTGCACTCCTCACTGTCTGAACTGTCATCTGACCATTCCTCATTCATTTCATTTTCACCTCGTAATGGGAATTGTTGTACAGTGTTGTTTTGACTTGTCACCTGACCTGTGACCTGCTGAGGAAGCGTCACCTGCTGCTGCCCCATTGGAGCTAAGGGTAACTGCATTTGCTGTCTAGGCACCATAGGAATCTGCTGTTGCATCGGTTGTACTGGCACGTTTTGAAAACGCGGCATTAACATTTGTTGCATAGGTTGTACCCCTGGAATTTGCATCAAGTTATTCTGTAAGTTCGGGTTCTGATGTCTCATTCTTGGACCTCGTGGATTCTGCTGTGTACCAACATTAATGCTCTGCTGAACTGCACCATCATGCACCATATTTGGACAATCCCGCTTCCAATGTCCCATGCCCCGCACGCATGGCATGGTGACATCCTCTTTACTACCTGTCCGTCATTCTGAACGACGCCATTATTCATGTCCAAATTACGATTCACAAAACCTCGACCTCTACCTCTCGGCTGTGCCTGAAACCCACCATTCATTTGCGGTTGCTGGTGCATCATTTGCTGAACACCATTTCCCTGAATTCCAGCTTGAGCAGCTCTTATCTGCATCACCATCACCTTCTCTTTCAGCTTTTTCTGCTTCAACTCAATTTCATCACTACAGTATTTCGCATACTGTAACACCTCATCAATCGGTTTAGCTTGCCATCAAATCAAGTGATTCTTAATCATCTGACTAACCTCTGGTCTCAGCCCTTCAACAAATCTGAACACAAGATGATTCATGTCTTTCGGTTCGATCGTCTCAGTACCACTGTAATGTTTAAATGCCTTTAGCAATCTCTCATAATAGGCATGTATTGATTCTTTAACCTCTTGCGAAGTCCGGTCGATTTTCTGCCAATCGGTCACCTTCGGCGACACCTTTTGTTTCAAAAACTCAATAACCTTATGATAATATTTCATCACCTCTTCAGAAGGTGCTCCAGTCACCTTATCTCTTGCTGGTTCCTTCGTGGGCCAATCTACCCCTCTTTTGCACTCGAGCCACAAATCCGGTGGAACAATAATCTCAAACAAGGTATTTAAGTCTTCCCAAAGACATTTTGCAAGCTTCACAAATCTGTCTGTCTGTTGATACCACTCGATCGGTTTTTCCCTTAATCTCGGGTAATCATTGGTAAAAGACAAAATATCTCCCCTGGACCAAGGCACATGAACTAAAACACCACCAGCCGTTTCTCTCATGGGTAGGATTTTTACTGAATCTAAATTGGGTGTGGTTGTGGTTTCAGTAGACCCTGGGCTATCCTTTTTCCCTTTGTCTCTTTTCTTTGCCCACCGGCCTTCCCATTTTTCTAATGCACCCCAAATCTGTGCACTCTGTAGTAATTCTTTCAGGTGTGTCTTCATGCCTGCAGATCTCATGTGATCAAAATCTTTAATGTCAAAGACTAATCTGTAACTTCTTTTCAAATGCTTCGTGTTACTAATATCAATATTGTATTTGTCTGCCAGGTTTGCTAATCTCTTGTGTATCTTCCCTACTTCTTTGGTGATCTTAGGACATAAGTATCTCAGTTCTGCCTTGTGGTTCTAAAAATTCTGGACCCATGTAATTTACTTTGCCACAGCAGTACGATTTTAGTATCAAAAGACCGATAATGACTAGTACACTAAGCATGAGCATTTTTCGCTCAATTCCAGCAGCGTTTTCACCTCGAAATCGCCATTTTCGTCCTGCACTCGTGGCTCCCATTTTATACACGGCAGCCATTTTTAAAAGTTGCCCTCACATAGGCTTATAATACAGTCAGATTTGATTCCAAGGACACGTACACCTTGATTGACTTTTCTCTGACCTGGGCAAGCTGGAACCATTGCCTCAGGCCAAACCTGTTTGGTCAGTCCCTCTCCCAGTGGCCGAATCAGATAGCATCAAGGCACACCATGCCATAAAACCCTTATTATCGCTCACACACCCTGCTTAATCTTGCTCACACCTGCACCTGCTCTTTTCTTCTTCTTACTTTACGAGGGGGAAGTGCCCGTTTTTATTGGGGGTCCACACTTATCTGATGTAAAATACTAGGCCTTGCCGGGTAATTTATTATGGGTTGGATGACATGAAATATGAGGTTTCATCATGACGCTGTTTTTTCCTTTCTAATGAAAACATGTGAATGACCAACCAAAATGTCAAGAATGTTTGCCTGAAGCTTAAAAAACTGTATATAAGGAAACCTGACTTTGCATTGAAACACAGTCTCCTGAGAACATACAAACCATGCTGTTGTACTTCTAGGACGCTTGTTACTTGGTTGCAGCCAATAAATTCGATCTTTGACTTCACCTAGAAGACTCTGAGTTTCTGTGGTCTGAATCAGGAAAGTACCCGAGGTCTTTGGGTGTACCCTGGCACCACTGGGTTACCGGATCAGTACCGGTTCTGAAAAACCCAGTACCTCAGTTGGTGCCCAACGTGGGGCGATACCAGCGGTACCGGTCCAAGCCTGAGGTCCGTGAGGAGCTTCGTGTGAAAATTCTGGAGGAAGGCCGCCACTTCATCGACGCCTGCATGTCGACGTGGTCCGAAAGTCTTTGCTGCGAGGTTCCCCGCTTCCCGACGGCTACGAAGGACTGCTGCCCTGGCTATCACCCTGATTTGGACCCTTGATGTTTGGTAGAGCGAAACAATAAGACGAGTCTTCTGGTGACGTCATCGATATTTTCAGTTAAGTATAAGTGGAGCGTCTCCCAGTCCTTAGTTGGACACTTGGTTTGGTCCTTAGTTGGACATTTGGTTTGGTATCCCTTCGGGATCACTTTGATTTGGAACTTGCAAGTACCAAAGCCGAAGGACTCGTGTATTCACGAGACTATCGTAAACGATAATCCTTTGAAGTTTGAAGCTAGACTAGTGAGCGAAGATGCCTGGTCTTAGCAGACTTGGAAATTTGTTTTGTCTTGGTTGTAAAAGGGACTCCCGGTTGGAGGACTCATGTCCGGTTCCTCCGATTGGAACTCCAACCTATGAACTATATGTGAAGCACGGAGTAGGCCCCATCACATATAATGAAGTATGGATCCGTTACACCAGAAAAGATGGTGTTTTAAAATGGCCCCAAAATGGTAGCTTTGACACAGAAATCTTAGATAACCTCGAAGTTAGACTTTTTAAGAAGAAAGCCCGGCCGGCAATGTTTGATTCTTTCCGCTTATGGCGTAAGGAAGCCAAGCAAAAGGAAATTAAATTAGCTAAGAAAAATAAGAGAGAAAAAGGTATTTCGATTATGCAAGCTGTTATACAGTTTAAAGATAACGAAGTAGAACAGTTGAATGAGCAGTTGCATAGGCGACATAAAATGACAGTAGATAAATGCTATCCAGTTTTGCCGCCTCTTCAGCAAGATGCAGCAAAAGACTCTGAAAAAGATCCCCTAATGTCGCATTTGCTAAGTTCGCCACCACCCTATGTGCAGAATGCCATGGCACCTCCGCAACCTCTAGTTGCACAACCAGTGGTTGCATTGCCTCCTGCTCCTCCACAGCACCCACCAGCTATTCTTCAGTTGGTTCCTATTCCTCCGGTGCAGCCTCCTCAAGGGCCACCGGCTTTGACATCTGCTCTGCCTTTACTTCCTACAACTTTGACTACTATAGCGACTACCACTCCTGGTATTGTTTCTGACACTGCTTCTGTCTCTGCCTTGTCTCATTCTGTTTTTCCTCCTGTTCATTTGTCAACCTCTCCCTCTATCCGTCAGAGAATGACAAACACTGTGACTAGTCTTTTATCCCCTCTCTTTGGGTCATTAGCTACGACCCCAGTTTCAGAGCGTAAACAATTGCGTAGCCAATTGCCTGATGGTAGGGAGAAAGAGACACTGAATTATTTGGCGCATAAATGGGTTACTGAACCAGCGAGATATGAACTAGAGTCTGTTATGGATGTCTTCCATCAGTGGGAAGAACCGAAACAGAGATACGTTTTTGAGAAAATGTGTACTTTTCTTTCTGAGGATTTAGAGGAAAATGGTTTGGAGCCCAATCCGCCTAAGTTGTGTCATGTACGGTTCGATTTTGCGACAGGTTTGATTGTGGGTTCAGATGTCAAGAAAGCAGTTGCGATGTTATTGTCGTTTAGGACTGAAGGTGTTTCCAGGTTATTGTTTAAATATGATTCTTCAGCTAAAAAGAAAGGGAAACAGTACCCCATGAGAGAAGTTCCCCCACAATGGAGGGAAGGGGACCCAAATGCTAATCCACCTGTCCTGCCTCATTTCCAGCGTGTATGGGTACACGTTCCATGGAAGCGAGCTGAAGTTTTAGCCCTTAAGCAGACATTGCCTGATCCCCGTAAGAATCCTACAGGGTATTACAAGGAATTGTCACAGACTGCGGGGTCTTGCATTATGAATTTAGCTGACATAGACATGTTGTTTGGGAATGTTGTTCCACAGCCTTTATGGGGAAAGATTTGCCATACAGACCATGCTCAAGAGTTAGGTGACACATGGGCTAATATTGCTGCTGCAGATGCCCGACAAATTGGTGGTGCTAAACCTGAGCCTTTAGTGACAGAGCTTCCTGGTAGGATTATTGATTACATGAAAACTATAATGCCTGCGATGCGTGTAAACTGGGATAAATTGTCTGCATGTCAGCAAAAGAAAGAAGAAACAGTATCAGATTTCTTCACCAGGTTTGAAGAAACGTTTGTGGACCACAGTGGTCAAGATATGAGCACGGAAGGTGGTCAACGTTTGTTCGTCGATAAATTTGTGCATAATCTGCTTCCTGAGTTGTGTAAAAAGTTAAAAGATTCAGAAAGTTCTTGGGCAGTTTCCTCTTCAGCGCAGATATTGGCTACTGCACAGTACTACGAAAATAGAGATAAAGATGAGAGAGATAGAGTAGAGAAGAAAACTAAAGAATTGAAAACGAAGGTTCTGTTACAACAAGCGTACCCGCCATGTGGTGGTCAAAATAGTGGTGCACAGAGTAACTATCAGAACAACTATCAGAATAACTATCAGCCCCAACCGTTTCAGAGAAACTCGCAAAGAGCCGAGTATGCTCAACCACGTATCCCAGTAGGTCCCAATCAGTGTTCATATTGCAAGGAAGAGGGTCATTTCAAGTATAGTTGCCCTGCTTTGCTACAGCACGCAAATGGTACTTCTGGTTTAAGAGGTCGAGGTGTTCCACAAGCACCTAGAGGAAGAGGACGTGGATATGTTCCCCAGAGCGCGCGCCCATTCCTCCCTCAAAACTCAATGAACAGATTTGATCAACAGGTTAATGCATCTGGTAGGATGGCTCAGTACTATACTGATGATTACTATACAGAGGATGAGCATTTGGACAGTAATGATTGCTAGGATAGCCATAGACAAAGAGAGGGAGTTGTTTCAGTTCCAGTAGATCAGAGTGGGCCTTATGTTAAGGTGATTGCATCAGGTGTGTCAGAACCTTTTCTGTTGGATACTGGTGCTACCAAGAGTTCTATTATGCACTCAAAACTCCCTGGCGCACCTTTGTCTGGCGAAACAAATGTATCAGTAGGGTTTTCCGGCGCCCCAGTTAGAAATCCGATTTCTAACCCTATATCTCTTTCTGTTGGACCTTGTAAATTTGAAACACCCCTTATTTTGACGACAGGTTGTGGCAAGAACTTGTTAGGATTAGATCTGTTAAAGAGATTGTATGCGACATTGTATTGCTCTCCTTCTGGAGTGCAACTCACATTGGGTAAGAAAGTGGTTTCACCAATGTATTTGACAAAGGACAGATTTCCACCAGAATTTTCGTCTCTTCCTAATACTCTTTGGGCTACTGGACCTAATGATGTAGGTCTTTTGGCAATTCAGCCATATGTGATAACATTAAAAGCCAATGTTAAAATGCCACGTATTCCCCAATACAAGATCTCTAGTGAAGGGGAAAAAGCGTTGTTAGCAATTATTTGTGATCTGATTGAGAAGGATGTAATTGAAGAGACAAGAGGCAACGTTTGCAATAGTCCTGTTTTGCCTGTCTTGAAGCATACTGACCCTACTCAGCCACATGTTTATAGGTTTGTAATTGATCTTAGAGAGGTGAACAAAATAGTTGTGCCACAGTTTCCAGTCGTCCCCGATATCACTGCATTGTTGACAATGATTCCAGCTTCAGCCACTTGGTTTTCAGTGATAGACCTGAAAAATGCTTTCTTCAGCATCCCTATTGCAGAAGAGAGCAGGGACATTTTTGCCTTCAATTTGGGAGGACGAAGCTTCAGATTTAAGAGAGCTCCTCAAGGCTATTGTGAAAGTCCACCTATCTATAGTCAGGCTTTGAAAGCACAACTTGACACTCTTATGTTACCTGATGGCGCCACTCTCATTCAATATGTCGATGATTTGCTAGTTGCTGCAGATACTAAGGAGATCTGCAAAGAAGCAACATTGTCATTATTGCGTCATTTGTCTGATTTACACCACAAAGTGTCCCTTTCAAAGTTACAGTATTGTCAAAAAGAAGTGACCTATTTAGGTCATCTCTTTTCGAAGGAGGGAAGGCAACTGACCCCAGAGAGAATCAAGGCTGTTGCATCAATGAGTGTGCCAAGAACACAGAGAGAAGTGCGTGCTTTCTTGGCTATTACATCATATTGCAGACAATGGATACCTAATTTTTCGTTAATAGCCAAACCCTTGGTGGCATTAACTTGTAAAGATACACCAAATCCCGTCCCATGGTCTGAAGATTGTCAGAAAAGTTTTGTCGAATTACGTGATGCATTATGTTCAGCTCCTGTGTTGGGTACCCCCAACTACAGCAAGCCTTTTACATTGTATGTCCATGAGAAAGAAGGTTGTGCGTTAGCAGTTTTGACACAACAGTTTGGAGACAGGGAGCGTCCATGCGCCTATTTCTCTTCAACCTTAGACCCAGTAGCTAAGGCACTACCAAGCTGCTTAAGAGCGGCAGCGGCAACTGCTGTTTCTATCCGACAGTCTGCTGGTTTAGTGATGAATAACACATTAATCGTAATGGTTCCACATGCAGTGGACACGTTGTTAAACAGAACCAAGACACAGCATTTAACTAGTGCTCGATTGTCAGGTTACGAGTTGACATTGTTAGCAAGCCATGTACATATAAAAAGATGCACTACACTTAACCCAGCTACGTTATTGCCAATTGTGATGGAGTTAGATACTTCTGAACAACATGATTGTCTCCATAGAACAGAAGAAGAAACTAAAGGGAGAATAGACCTTCTGGACACTCCCCTTGCAAAGAGTGATGGTACTTTGTGGGTGGATGGTTCATGCTTTAAGCTCACGAATGGTGACACGACTGCGGCGTATGCTGTGACAACTTTGTGTACGATTGTTGAAGCTGCACGTATCCCACACAATTCAGCCCAAGCAGCTGAGTTAATAGCCCTAACAAGAGCATGTACAGTATCAAAAGGAATGAAAGTGACTATGTATACCGATAGCCAATATGCGTTTGGTGTGGCCCATAGTTTTGGGCGTTTGTGGAAGGAACGTGGGTTCCTGACCTCGCATGGAACTAAAATACAGCATGGTCAGTTGGTAAATGAGCTCCTTGATTCACTTACATTACCGTTGCAAGTTGCGATTGTGAAGTGTAGCGCACATAAAAAGGTGACTGATGATGTTGGTCGTGGGAATGCATTTGCTGACGAGGTCGCAAAAGAAACGGCAAGGAATGTGATGAGCCGAATGTATGTCGCGGGCCCTGCAAGATGGATTGGTGATGTTGGAATGTGTGAAGACACGATAGAAAGCGTGAAATCGATTCAAGCTGAAGCCACAGAGAGAGAATTGAGTGTGTGGAAAGAAAGTACGGGTAAATTGGATGCGAATGGTTGTTGGGTCGAGTTGTCAGAACATCAAAGATGGTTGCTACCCGATGCGTATGTGCTTGCAGTAGTTACAATGGCTCATGGAATGGCTCACATCAGTGTGAAAGGGATTTGTAAGTTGTTGGCCCCAGTATGGCAAAATGCAGGAATTCCCAAGTGCGCAGAAAATGTGGTTAAAAATTGCATGGCATGCCTGAAACACAACCCTGGTAGAGGAACCCCAACTCCAGCTGGTCATTTTGCACCTCCTACGTATCCGTTTGAGGTTTTGCAGCTAGATTTCATCCACATGGAGAGGTGCAACAACTTAAAATACGTACTCGTTGTTGTTTGTGCCTTTTCAAGATGGGTGGAAGCCTATCCCCTAAAAGACAATACTGCGCTATCCACAGCCAAAGCCCTTGTGAAAGAGTTCTTCCCTAGATTCGGAATGCCGAGAATGATCTGGAGTGACAATGGAAGTGAATTTGTGGGTCAAGTGATGAAGAAAGTATGCGAAGGGCTAGGCATAAACCAAAAGTTTCACGCTGCAAATCACCCCCAATCAGCTGGATTAGTGGAGTGCTATAATGGCACTCTAAAGCTAAAATTGGCCAAGATACAATCGAGGTCTGGTCTTAAATGGCCTGACGCTCTACCCTTAGCACTCAATGACTGTGCATTCACGAGTGAAACTTAGTCCTTATGAAATAGTCTTTGGCCCCCCGGCCAATATATGGGGAGTGCCCAGGCCCAAGAAGTTTAGCGAGATAGAGCATCCTGTTTTGCTTGACTATCTGTATGAATTGACGGCTAAATTGCGTGTTTTACATCAACAGGTCCACGACACCCTGCCTCCGGTCTCTGAATCTCCAGGTCATCCCATTGAGCCTGGATCCTGGGTTTTAATAAAGAACTTTCAGCGAACCAAAAACGAGCAGCCCAGGTGGACCGGACCGCACCTCGTTCTTCTCTCCACAAGATCAGCTGTTCGAGTAGAAGGGAAGAAACACTGGATCCATGGGACCCATTGCAAAAGGGTACCCCTACCTCTGCCATATGACCGGTGGGTCCAGGAAGGTGTCGCCGACTCAGAGACTGAAACCGTGCCACGTTTTCTGCCTTTCAGCGATGCACGAATAAAAGGAACACTCACTGAGAAAGAAAGTGATGACATTTTACAATCAGCAGTATCACCGTCAGTTCGATTGGACACTACAGAACCTGAACTCCTTTTTCAGGACCACACGATACCTGGGACTAACCGTTATAATCTACGACCAAGAATAAAGGACAAATAAAGCAGTTTACTTTTCTTCCCTTTAGCAAAGTTCTCCAATATGGAAAATTATTTTTGAATGACTTTTTGCTTTTTTGTGTTTTTTGAACCTCCATCTGGGTTCAGCTGTAGGATCGTGGCTGAAAAGACTTAGAGGGGTAGCCTGTGGACACAAGGTCTACAGGTCTGGTTTGTTCTAGGGCGGCCTGGAACATTCGGAACACTCCTAAGTGAAGTAAACCAACCGCCACGAACGGCAACGGTTAGAGGATGGAATCTTTCCAAAATGGAGAACATGTTGAAAGACTGAGTTTCAAGAAGAGAATATGTGAAACGATAACCAGGAAACGGTTTTTGCTGCTGTGCATTTTTATGTTATTTAGTATACTTATGTTTTTTATAGGATATGTTTTATTCTGTTTTAACGTGATATTGGCACCCACTACCTCGTCTACACCTCCTCCTTCCACTGTTTCCCCACATTCTTTTCAACTCCTCCCTAAACATGAATCTGCTAGGAGACTAGAGTTCATTAATTACTCCTTCATCCAGCTTTTGCACCAACACCAACTAGTGATAAATACAACTAACTGTTGGGTGTGTGGCCTTATGCCTCACACAGCAGATAAAGGTATCCCTTATCTGATCCTGCCTTTCAGCCACAATGGTTCCGTGTGGGCATTCAGAACGATATTCATCTATGCACACTACCCCCTACGTTTTGCGGAAGACAACCCTAAGAAAAATGCTTTAGTTAAAGGTATCATAGACATGATAAAGGACAATATCTTCTACGAGACTATCCCCAGAGATGAGACAATGGCATATATAGGATGGAACATGACCGGATATGAAGCCACAATGAGTGAGAAACAGCAAGCTAAGATATCTTCCCTGATTTGGGTTGTACCCCATCAGGGTCACCTGTGTCTGCAAGGTACTGGCAAGAATCCCAGAGCTCAGCTAGGGGAAAGCGTCTGCACTGAGACATATGTCTTCGCATCTCAGACCTCCCTTCCGCTCTTGGCAGCTAAGGGTACCTATTTCATCTGCCATGATAGAGCCTTTACATGGTTGCCCCCTGACTTTTCGGGCACATGCTTTGTTTCGTTCCTGTTGCCCCCTACCTACACAGCAGCGGCAGATTACCACAAGACAAGGATAGTTAGAGGCGTCTTCAGTGAAGAAGACACTGCAGGACAAGAATTTGGGGACTTCGTAAAGGGTTTTCTGCCGTTCTGGGGACAAATAGGTAACAGCAGGAGCATAAGGCAATTGATAAGAGTGGTTGAATCCACCGTGGCTGAAACCGCTGGTGCCCTTGGTAACTTGACTGCTGAGCTCCAGTCGGATCGTCTTATGACCCTTCAGAACAGGGGCGCATTAGATGTCATACTTGCAGACCGGGGTGGAGTATGTACATTGATCCAATCGAGTTGCTGTGTTTTTGTCCCAGATAACGCTCCAACAGTATACCAGGCCATCTCCAAACTGCATAGAATTTCCGAATCTATTCATTTAGATAGAGGAGATTGGTCATTAATGGGATGGTTCTGGGAACTGATATCAGCATGGGGATGGACGATACTGATGGTCATTGGGATGATCTTGGCCATTCTTTTCCTGTTCTGTCTATGCGTGCAGTGTGCTCCTGCGATATGTGGCCTCTGTGTTACATCATGCATAAGGAAACCTGCACCAAGAGACGAGCTAAATACTAGGATGATGTTACAGCAACATCTCAACGACTTTAGAAACATAGACCTGGACTCAGATTAGCATGAGTATAGGTTTATTGCCTATGTAAGGGCAAAAGGAGGGTTTGTGGTTCTAAAAATTCTGGACCCATGTAATTTACTTTGCCACAGCAGTACGATTTTAGTATCAAAAGACCGATAATGACTAGTACACTAAGCATGAGCATTTTTCGCTCAATTCCAGCAGCGTTTTCACCTCGAAATCGCCATTTTCGTCCTGCACTCGTGGCTCCCATTTTATACATGGCAGCCATTTTTAAAAGTTGCCCTCACATAGGCTTATAATACAGTCAGATTTGATTCCAAGAACACATACACCTTGATTGACTTTTCTCTGACCTGGGCAAGCTGGAACCATTGCCTCAGGCCAAACCTGTTTGGTCAGTCCCTCTCCCAGTGGCCGAATCAGATAGCATCAAGGCACACCATGCCATAAAACCCTTATTATCGCTCACACACCCTGCTTAATCTTGCTCACACCTGCACCTGCTCTTTTCTTCTTCTTACTTTGCGAGGGGGAGGTGCCCGTTTTTATTGGGGGTCCACACTTATCTGATGTAAAATACTAGGCCTTGCCGGGTAATTTATTATGGGTTGGATGACATGAAATATGAGGTTTCATCATGACACTGTTTTTTCCTTTGTAATGAAAACATGTGAATGACCAACCAAAATGTCAAGAATGTTTGCCTGAGGCTTAAAAAACTGAATATAAGGAAACCTGACTTTGCATTGAAACACAGGGCCATATTTATACTCCGTTTGCGCCGAAATTGCGTCGTTTTTTTTGACGCAATTTCGACGCAAAACTAACGCCAACTAACGCCATATTTATACTATGGCGTTAGAGGCGAATAGCGCCAAAGTTCCCGGAATGTGCGTCATTTTTTAGCGTGAACCCCTTCCTTGCGTTAATGATATGCAAGGGAGGCGTTCCCGTCTAAAAAATGACTCCCAGGCCTTTACGTGGTATTTATACTCCCGGGCAAAAGAGACGCCCGGGAGTTGGCGTGGCTAAAAACGGCGCATTTGCGCCACTTTTTAACGCCTGCTCAGGGCAGGCGTTAAGGGGCCTGTGGGCTCAAAATGAGCCCAGAGGTGCCCTCCCATGCCCCCAGGGACCCCCCCTGCCACCCTTGCCCACCCCAGGAGGACCCCCAAGGATGGAGGGACCCACCCCAGGGACATTCAGGTAAGTTCAGGTAAGTTTTATTTTTTATTTTTTATATTTTATTTTTGTGGCATAGGGGGGCCTGATTTGTGCCCCCCTACATGCCACTATGCCCAATGACCATGCCCAGGGGACAGAAGTCCCCTGGGCATGGCCATTGGGCAAGGGGGCATGACTCCTATCTTTACAATGATAGGAGTCATGTTGATGGGGATGGGCGTCGAAAATAAATGGCGCAAGTCGGGTTAAGACGATTTTTTCGACGTAACCTGACTTGCCCCATTTTAAGACGCCCATGCGCCATCTTCCCCCTACGCCGGCGCTGTCTGGTCTACGTGGTTTTTTCCCACGCAAACCAGGCAGCGCCGGTCTGATTGCGCCGTCTAACGCCATTCCATAAATACGGCGCCCGCATGGCGCTTCAGAATGGCGTTAGACGGCGCAAAACTTTTTGACGCTAAACTGCGTTAGCGCAGTTTAGCGTCAAAAAGTATAAATATGGGCCACAGTCTCCTGAGAACATACAAACCGTGCTGTTGTACTTCTAGGACGCTTGTTACTTGGTTGCAGCCAATAAATTCGATCTTTGACTTCACCTAGAAGACTCTGAGTTTCTGTGGTCTGAATCAGGAAAGTACCCGAGGTCTTTGGGTGTACCCTGGCACCACTGGGTTCCCGGATCAGTACCGGTTCTGAAAAACCCAGTACCTCAGCCTCAGTGTAGGATTCCAACCTATTTACTCCCATTGTTCCTTCCACTAACTCAGCAGCTTCTGCCCCTAGGCGTACAGGATTCAGATATTCGTCTTGTCTTTCCTTTTCAGGATCAATTTCGGTTACTGTAGTTTTTCAAGAAGCAGAAGTTTTCTCTGACCACTCGTTTAATTGCTGTACTGTAAAACCTTGCAGTGAGATGTTTCCTGCATGTATCTTTGGAGTATGTGAGGCATTCGTACTCACAGTTTGGGGAGTCAAGACTCCCAACCCTGCTTGTCGCATTGCTTCTAGAGGTGCCCCTATTGGACTGAGGTCCATTAAGGGTCTCTGTTGCTCACATACCTGTCCTTCCTGGGCCATTATCTGTGGAGTTCTAATAGACCCTCCTCTTATCGCGCCATGAGTCATAACCCCCTGTTCACAGGTTCTTGTTTTCTCTTGGGCATATAACGGCACTGGAGGACCGACAGTAATGGGTAGTGATATAGCGACAGGTGTCTTACCCGCTCCCAGGCTTCTAGGAGCCTCAACACCATAGGTCTGTTCTAATGTACCTGGTACAGGCACTAACGGAGGTCCTGCTACAGGGTTATATCCTGGTATCAGCTATGGCGGTTGTGACACTAGCTTTGGAGTTGACTCAATTTGAATCAGTCTTGGCTTTGTGTATATCGGGTCTGGCGGCACCACCAAGTTTGTAGTAGTCTCAAGCACTGGGACATCGGGATAGATTCTTTTTATCTGCGGTGGAGGCTGCAACTGTGTCGGTACGTCTGGTGCAGTAGGTACACTGTCACCATTCTGTATCAAGGCTGTATCACTAGTCTGTACCGTATCAGTAACTCCCTTCTCCTGCGTCTGGTTCCCAGGATTCTAGCTAGTACTCGTAACATCATCGCTCACCGCATAAGGTGGTGGTCGATCATGTAACAATCTATCCAAAAACTCCTCATCCTCTGAATCATCTTCTTCCTCCCAGGACCTTTTTTGTTCTTTAACTTTGTCTGAATCTTTGTTAGTTTTACTAGAAGCTTTCTTCCCCTGTGTTTCTTCTCCCTGTGTTATCGCTGGAAACAGCTTTAACCCATCTACTATTCCCCGTCTCCACATTTTATTCTCATTGTCCCATCTAGCTTCTGCATAGGATTTTTCTGCCCTTGTCAATCTCCTGTGAAACCTTTCTTGCCTATGTTTAAGAGCCATCAGGTCCCAAATCGCCAAAGCCTCATATTGTGCCGGTCTCGGGGGTGGTTTCTGCGTACTTAACATCCACCTTAAGTTTTCTAATACCCTTTGATTGAATGTCCCATGTTCCGGAAACGCTAAACACCCTTCTTTCTCCATCAACTTGCACCATTGTTTTATCCATAAACAAGGTGCAACACACTTTTCCTCCATAACCGTATAAGCTGGAGTACCCTCGGGGGTGTAGGTTCCCCATCGGTTGCAACAATGTAGACATCTCCCCTCAAAGCGCTTTTGAATGCCTTAACAAAATTCATTTTACAATTCTTTTATTCAGAAAAACGGCTTAATTCCCAGGACACTCTTCACCTATCCTTGTCTCAGCCTATTGCCTCTCACGGACGGCAGCCAATCCGTGCGCGACTCCTCTTAACATCTGACCTATCTCAGGGCGGCACCACTGACGTCACACTCACACACACTGCGGCTGACAAAGTCTTGCGGCTTGTCCACACCTTTATTAACTCATACAATTCATACGAACTAATGCAATTTATTGCAGACACTTAAATGACAATACGAATCTGCCGGTTTTCTACAGGAAGGGTAGCACATTCGCTTCAGAACTTTACAGAGATTTCACTTGAAGCCTCGGCCGCAACTCTCTCCTTCTCAGTTCCCACATGCGCAAGCAGAATTCGACCCGCAAATCCTACTCTCGACTTGTCAATGACTCCCTCTAGTGCACTTTAGAGCTCATCAAATCTCCATCGAAGGTTTCATAGACACATTATATCTCAAACTGGACTTGTCAACCACGCCCGATTGACCTATTAAACCGCACAGATTACAACATAAACCATGTTTCTCATCATACTCCGGAGTCTTAGACCTCAATAGGTCCGTATACAATAACCAACCACGTGGATAATTTTGAACAATAAGCGCTGCATTCACATGAAGTACGCTGACTTCCCTACTCTCATACCGTGGAGTACGCCCACTCCTGCTAAACAACACTTAATTTGGCCTAAATACACACAAGTCTTCACAATCTTCTGCAAGATGCATAAGCTTTAATCAAGCGCAAAGACCCTAACCACACATACTATGGCGCCGAGAACACTCCCAACTAATCTAGGCAGGCTCCGAGATCCCGGGAAAGCCTATGGTGAACCTAGCCACTCATCGTTGTGCCAAATTTCATTATCACAGAAAACAAAATTAACAATAAAAACTCCGTCCTAGGGCCCCCAAGGGCCAAACCGTCGCTCTGCTACCAGAACTGTTAACGCGTCCGTCTATGTTAATTTATACACATCAGGACTCGTTTTAGGTCGATGAACCTTTGGAGTCTCCGTAAAACGAGATTACCAGGCATTAATCAATAGTATTATAAGAATTAGCATCAGAATACATGTCACTCTAACCATTAATAAACCATTAATAAACCTTCGGCGCATTCATTAGTTTTCAGACTCAATTAACCACACCTTGAAGGAAGATTTTTGTGAATTTATTCCCTATTGATTACAATCTAATAATAAACGTATTAGTTTCAAAACCAAGAAATATAAAAGCATAATCACAAAATGGCAACTACAATAAGCTTTCAACAATGCGATGATCAGAATCATAGGATAGATGCGTCAGCAAAGAATAGATCACAGTGCATAATAATCCATAAAATCTCAGTTCAGCATGGCAGTATGTCAGTCACGTCAGTTCCGTCAGTCAAATGAACACCTCGTCTAACCTCAAATTAGAATTAGCATGTTGGGCTTCATGCAAAACAATTTAGAACATCAATTTGGAAAACATCTAACTAAAATACCTAATTAAACAAACAGCAGTTGGTACCTAGAAAGAAAGGCAAATAGATTCCGTTAGCATTATAATTACCCTCTTCGAGATAGGTCAGCATTCAGGATCAGTCTTTGTCTTCAGGACATCAGTTGAGTCACCGTCAGTCTATCTAATTTGGAAGTAAGGAACACTTTCCCTTAAGGGGAAAGTTAACAGATTTTCTAAGTCTCAAGTCATCAAATAGAGTGACAGAGTTTCTGGATGCAATCAATATCATCCCCTGCCTAATGTGTCTCGTCTCTCGTGTCATGAGTTTTTATTCCCTTTTCCATGATACATTCCCCCAAAATTCTATTGGTTAGTAACTATACCCCATTATTGGTAACCAATCAAATTATACATTAAGTAATGCATTTGCCACTTCCTGATATTAATTCGTCTTTCAATTGGTCTTCATAATCGGCATTTCTGTAGGTGGCATCTCCGGGGTTACTTCACCATCTTGGCACACGTCTCGGGTCAAGAGTTCTCTTCTCCTCGCTTTATTGTCCTTGAAAATATCTACGTTTGTTTCAAACCACACAATCTTAGACTAGAGGCTACTAACATGCGGATGGGAGAGAAAAGAACAATAGCTGGGTCATGGTCGTTTGCAAGTCCGCACACTGGAGAAGCAGAAAAATACGCTTTTAAATGAGAGTTACACAGCTAGTTTGCGACTCATGCTAACTTAAGATTTACGAGTTCTAATGAAAACAGTTTTACATATAATTATTTTCTGTTATTCAGCATTAGTATTTCCAAGCGAATATATCTTCACGTTTATTAATACAATTTATTAATTTGCATTGTCAAACGTAAGCATTTCACGTCTATAAAATATATGTTTAAGCTACACTCTCTCTCACATCTCAACGTTCTGTTATATTACATTATGAGTCCCATTGCCACACGCACCTCCTATGTCTTCGAATGTTTTCATTAACCTTGATGATGTAAATCTTCCTTTCACATAAGGACGCCAGTGACTGCAGAAATATCAAAGACCACTAGATGTCAGTGTTACCTAGGAGATGAAATTTGTGTCCTGAAAATGTAATTTTTGCTTGTTCATTTTTTACAACTCATTTCACGGACATACGAATTTCAAGTGATACTCCCTTTGTTATTTTCTTTCGTTAAAAAGGGTTTTCACTGAGAACAAGGCATAGTCGCAGTAATCTCTGGGCACTGCAAAAGAGGATTGTTAATCAGGTGAACTAAATTGCTTTTCCTAAGGAACATGAGATAGCTCCAACCAATCCACACTATAGAAATATTAGTGAAGAAACAAAAGCCTCAGTTATAGAGGATTGGTAACAACACACATTCATTCCTCCCATCATATTAAGGCCCGTATTTATACTTTTTTAGCGCCGCATTAGCGCCGCTTTTTGACGCAAAAACGGCGCAAACTTGCAAAAAACAATTGGGCCATATTTATACTCCGTTTGCGCCGAAATTGCGTAGTTTTTTTTGACGCAATTTCGCCGCAAAACTAACGCCAACTAACGCCATATTTATACTATGGCGTTAGAGGCGAATAGCGCCAAAGTTCCCGGAATGTGCGTCATTTTTTAGCGTGAACCCCTTCCTTGCGTTAATGATATGCAAGGGAGGCGTTCCCGTCTAAAAAATGACTCCCAGGCCTTTACGTGGTATTTATACTCCCGGGCAAAAGAGACGCCCGGGAGTTGGCGTGGCTAAAAACGGCGCATTTGCGCCACTTTTTAACGCCTGCTCAGGGCAGGCGTTAAGGGGCCTGTGGGCTCAAAATGAGCCCACAGGTGCCCTCCCATGCCCCCAGGGACCCCCCCTGCCACCCTTGCCCACCCCAGGAGGACCCCCAAGGATGGAGGGACCCACCCCAGGGACATTCAGGTAAGTTCAGGTAAGTATAATTTTTTATTTTTTATATTTTTTTTTGGTGGCATAGGGGGGCCTTATTTGTGCCCCCCTACATGCCACTATGCCCAATGACCATGCCCAGGGGACAGAAGTCCCCTGGGCATGGCCATTGGGCAAGGGGGCATGACTCCTATCTTTACAATGATAGGAGTCATGTTGATGGGGGATGGGCGTCGTTAAAAAATGGCGCAAGTCGGGTTAAGACGATTTTTTCGACGTAACCTGACTTGCCCCATTTTAAGACGCCCATGCGCCATTTTCCCCCTACGCCGGCGCTGTCTGGTCTACGTGGTTTTTTCCCACGCAAACCAGGCAGCGCCGGTCTGATTGCGCCGTCTAACGCCATTCCATAAATACGGCGCCCGCTTGGCGCTTCAGAATGGCGTTAGACGGCGCAAAACTTTTTGACGCTAAACTGCGTTAGCGCAGTTTAGCGTCGAAAAGTATAAATATGGGCCAATTGTGTTTTGCAAGTTAGCGCAGATTGTGCGTCAAAAAACGACGCAAATGCGGCGCTAAAAAAGTATAAATATGGGCCTAAGGGTGCGGGGACTGGATGAGTAGAAACTTAAGTGAAGTTGTTGGGGGATGCCTTTGTAAAACTTCATGGCAGACCCGAGGAAATGGTGTAGGGTCTGCCAGATCCAATTTTTTACATCCCGCCAGGACTGTATTTTCATTTCTGTCTATGATTACTATCCAAACCATTACTTTCCCATGTATAAAAAGGCTTGAAATTGAACCCAGTCAAGGGGCAAAAGTTATTATAACTATAGGTGACAAATAAGTGACGACATAAGTCACAAAAAGACCACCATGCTGGATAATTTTTCGTCTAAGTCAGTTGCCATGAGGAAGATATCAGTCTGCATAAGCAGATATGTTTAAATAATGCAGGCTGGCTGTGACTGGTGTGGCAGAGGCTATGACAGTGACCTGCGATGGCAAAGACTAAATAATGCCACAAGCCTTTTAGCATTTAAAGAATTTTCTAAGTTCAACCAAAAGAACTTCAGTATTTGGTGCCTGCCTAATACACTCTTCACATAGATTGGTTGTAATTTGCCGCCACTATTTTGGAACCAGTATGCAATTTTATGAATTCGTGAGAAGAGGTCGAGTCAAACAATTCTGATTGGGAATGGGTTGCTGTCCTACCTTCCTCGTTTATACTCAGGAGGTAGGCCACAAATTGCGACTTATTATAATTGGTGGCTATCAAAGTATCAAAGACATTGTGGTCTGGAAGCATATGCTGACCACCATGTCAGAAACAACCTTTAAATAACAAAGATTTTTTCAGCAGCCTGTTTCCCTTAACAAAAATAAGGATGTTCCTTAAAAAAAGAAAAACGTTTTCTTTGTCGAATGTTGTTTTGAGAGTTTGTGTGGTTCAAGTGGATCACTACCTATCCTCGTTTAAACATTTTTCATCACTCACAAAGAGGAAGGCATCCAAAGGGGACACCGTCCCATTTGCAAATGACTTACCACCACAACTTGCGAGTCAGTAACTTTTCCATGATGTGCAACTACTATTTATGTCCTAAACCATTGATACAAATGGATAGGAATTACTATATGAAGAGATACCAACAACACACCATTTCAAATAGCATTTTGTTATCCATTTGTAAACCCATTTTAGGAGATGGTAAAACTTACAGACTCCTAAAATGAATTGAGTACATCTGGAGAAATATTGTTGCGTTTCTAAAATCTGATTTGGAGTGTTTACAAACATAAACATGTTTAGTACATCTGGTCCTGACTCAGAACTGGAGCACAGAAAACTAACCTGAATGTAGACACTAACGCAAATGATCATGAACTGAAGGCCAAATTTTTATTTTTAGAATATCATGACGGGGTTGATCATCAGTTTCTTGGTACAGATCACTGCATCAGAATGGTTGAAGTTACACTATTTGCAATCAGAGCATTAACTATTGTTAGAAGTGTCACCTCTCCAAATGACATGAATAACAGAGCCACAGCAATCTGTGTCACTCTATGATTTCCAATGTTAAGCCAATCCTATAGGAACATCAAGGAAACTAGATCCTTGTACTGTGCACCTTTACCAATAGTGGAAAACGGAGGCCAGATTTACTAGCGTTCATGCTGTGAAGGACTCTGTAGAAATTGCAGTGCTGTAGTGCACAAATGAGATCAAAATTGGCAGCACCAAATTTACATAGTGTTGCAGAAAAAAAGCCATTTTAGCATAATTTCAACCATTGCGACACTGTGCAAGGTGTAGACATCGATTTCTTGGAGGGAACTTGTTTTCAAGGTTCACCCTCAAGTACAAATTCCACTGTGATGTCAAGTGGCAAGAGTTAGGCGACGTAAAATGTGGAATTTTGCTTACATTACCCATGTTACATGATAATCCACTTGCCTATTGCTTGCTCTCCTTTGATTTTATTTGGGATTCAAGTTTCAATTTAAAGCCAGAACGTGTTATTTCAGTTGATTTTCTTTATGTCAAACCCTTGGGCTACTTGTGATATTCCCACCCTACTACACCGTATTTGAATTAAATAGCTATGTGGTGGGACCTCCTCATGGCAGATCAGTTTTAGCACTGCGGGCATTCCAACCTTTGGAGCAAAGTAGCTCTTACAGAAGAAAATCGATTCCAACTGTCATTTGCATTTCTCTTGTTGCGCACAATAGGACAGCATTGCATGCTTGTTGCTGTTAAGATATTGTAAATTTGGCCTGAATGTACTATGGGGCATATTTAAGAGCCCCTAGTGCCACTGGAGCCTCACTTTTAGTGAGGCTCCAGTGGCGCTATGCACTGCATCGTATTTACAAGGTGGCGCTAATCCACGTTTTGTGGCTTAATGCCACCTTGTTAGTATGGCCCCTTCACACAGCACTTTGCGTTGAAGGGGCGTGCAATGGGTGTTGCTGTGGGAATGCCACAGCTACACCCATTGCATTTTGACCCTGCCCCACATTTACAAGTTTATGTAAAACTGAGGCGGTGCCAAAATCTAACTCCACCTTATGGGTGGTGTTAGAGTGGCACAACAAGGAGAAATGCTTTCTTTTCTCCTCGTTTTTTGCTCTTTCTACATGTGCTGCAGAAGGAGCAAATTGCCATTGAAGATTGTTTCTGTGGACGAAGGTGTCCCTTACTGCACAAAAACAATCTCCCTCTCAACGCAGCCTTCCTGGATGCGGCAGCAAATTTTGCGCCAGCGCAGGGGGAAACACAAGGGTGTGCTGTATTATTGTGAATATGGCACATCCCTGAATTTTTAAAATGACAGTGCACAACACTGCCAAATTTGGTGCAGCGACGCGCATCATCATTTTTCCCTTCAATCTGGCCCTATATGTTTTCAGAAATGGTACTATAAATACAGCAAATGTCATATGACCAGTTATCCTTATGGCTTGGCTCTCTCACCTCTCTCCATCCCTTCACATCCCCTACACAATTGATACAATCCTACTGTTTAGAATGTGGTGTTCTGAGGTGACTCTCCTTCGAAAAAGAGAGAAGGAGATGATGAATAAAGAGTTTTCTCACTTAACTGGGCTTGAGTCTTGATTACAACACTAGAAAAAAGCTATGAGCTGTGATTGGGACAGCCACCCATCTCCATCCCTTGTCATATGGCTTTCTTGACAGTCATCCTTTGGCTGTCCTTAATCTACAGGGAAGAATTTGGGTCGCAAGCTTGGGTGACAGACGCCACTTAAGTTTGTGTCTCCCACATCAGGATGATGACAACATGCATAGGTATCTTGATTGGTGTATCTAGTGGCCTTAAAAGAGAAGCCACTTCCTTTATTTAAAGTCAATCTTCAGGGCAGATGTGAGGAGGAGTGTAACAGTTGGTTGTGGAATGCCCTCCTGTGAACCTCTGTTAGCCTGACTCCACCACACCCTGGTTTAATCCTCCAGCTGATGGCCTATATCTTTTGAGACTGGGAGAACTGAGGAACTCCACCTGCTTAGCTCCCCCCGACGGAAGAGTTACTGCACTCCTATCACTGGTAGATGACAGTGAGGTAGGGAATCAAGAGGTACAGCCCTTGCCATTAAATCTTCCTTCACTGACACTCACTTGGGTGAATCTTCGTTTCCTCAAAACAATAAAAGTGGAAAACTTATGAGGCAACTAATCCTTGAGGTGTTTTAGCCTTACATGAGGGGACTGTCAGTTGACCTCATTGTCTGTGCTCCAAGAACCTGGTGATACACAGATCCTTCAACATTTAACTCTTGTTAACGCGTCCCTTTATGACTAATTTATTCACTCTGGGACTCGTTTTAGGCCAATGAATCTTCCGACCCTGACTGAAGACACCTTAGGACGAGATAACTAATCAGCATGTCAATCAATATGTCAATAACATCATCAATATTCACCATACAAGACAATTCAAATTAGTCAAAGACATTAATAAGACTCAGAAACCACCATGGCCTTTCAGTCATGAATAACCACACCAGTTTAGTATGATTTTGTGATATTTATTCCCTATTGATTACAATTCTGCTAGCAAGTTTATTAATCTAAAAACCAAGAAACACATTAGCATAGTCACAATATGGCAACTCTGATAACATTTCATCAAAGCAAGGATCACGAATATTAGCACAACGTCAACATAGGTTATCCTTAGCAGAGTAACATTAGCGCATCATTCAACAAAGCATAGATTCAGTCATTTGTCTATTTACGTCCGTTTAATGAGCCCCTTAACTAACCTCGAATTAGCATTGGCATGTTGGGCTTCATGCAAAACAATTTAGTAACATCAGTTTGGAAAACCTCTAACTAAGCTCTCTGTCAAAAGAAGCAGTTGGTACCTAGAAAGGAAAATCAAACAGACAATTACAATGTCATTGTCATATAGTTACCCTCCGTATTGGGTCAGCATACAGATTCAGTCTTCGTCCTCAGGACATCAGTTAATTCGCCATCAGCCAGGAATTCAGCACAGCTCGGACAAGAAGGGTAAAAGGGTACTTCCCTCATAAGGAGGTAAAGTATAAACGGGCAATATGAGGGCAAGGATGGTTTAAAGAACCAGACAGCAAAGTCTCTATGCCGAGTGACAAAGTGTCTGGGTCATAGAAATTCGCAATAGCATCTCCCCTCTCTCCTAATGGCTCCCCGTGTCATAGAGTTTTTATCCCTTTCCTGTTGTACAGTCCCCTAATTCTTGATTGGTTGAGGTTGGCACCCCACTATCTTCATCCAATAGGTTTCCAATTAGTTCATCAAAATTGTCACCCCATAACAGTTCTCACGTAGTTTATTGGTTCTTATGATTGACGTCTCCAGAGGGTAGAATGTCCGGTATGATTTCATACTCTTGTGGTCCTCTTCGCATCTTCAGTCAGTAGGTCCATTGTCTGTACCGATTCAGGCGACCTTGTACCTGCGACTAGTCTACACTGTTGCATTCAGCAAGAATGTTTCCTTGAGCAAGTCGAGTGTCATGAGAACAGATCTACTATGGTTACACTCAGCTTCTAGCTTTTGGAAAAATAAGAGTTCATGTCCTTCAGCAAGTCAGCACACTGTACGTTAGAAAAACACATTTAATATGAAACCGGGCAGCTAGGCCTCGGCTCACGCTAACTAAGGCCTAATGATTTATTAGCAGAACTTTAGCATATCACCCTTAACATTTAGTGTAAAACCATACATTAGCATATTAATTTTACATCATTAGTCAGTTTCATTAATCATTGTATACATTGGCGTCCACTCCCCGTGGGCACATTTCAAGCACACGTTTAGCAAAACACATTAATACACTTTCTATGCGCCATTATTACGCATTAGTTCATAAACATTTCATGTTAATTTCTAAGTATATAAGCTACGCTCTTTCACTCTCATTGGAGGGCTTCCACATTACTACTCATCCAAATACATTTTCTATGACGAGAATCCCTGTTGATCTCACAGTGTGTGCTCTGTGTAACCAGAGAGGCACACACCTTTTGATATCTAACTTTTATTCTTCTATACCAAAAAGGTGGTTCTCCAAAATTAAAGTTTTCCACCTTGCTGTCCATGGTTAAGTCACGAATTTGGGAGAATAAAATCCTACCCAAATTGTTTTTGCTTCTATTTTCCTGACTTGGTTTGTGTCTCGGATGCCTAGTTCAGACAACATCTTATGGTTGTCTCGTTGGTGACACACATAATGGAATAGATAGGTACCGATTGAATAGAACCCACCATCCAAAGATCATATTCATAGTAAAATCATAGTTACCATCTGTGCTTGGGAAAAAAACTACTGTTTTTGCAGAGCTGTTTAACCCAATCAGCATTCTTCCCTTTATATACTGTTTACATACTGTTCGCTGTTCTGATTGGTGAACACCCTTTCCCACCATGGCGGCTGCAAGAATGAATCAACCACCACCATTTATAATTGAGGCAGGGGAACTTGCATTACCTTGGAAAGAATGGGTAACATTGTTTGCATCAATTAGAGTTGCCATTGGTGGGGAAATCTTCAGTGCTTGCAGGAAACAACATATATTGTTGCATAAGTTAGGTATTCATGGGAGAAAGATTTCTGAAACAATGCCTGATCCTGTTATTCCTCCTGAAGGTGAAGAATAAGGGGATGCAGATTTATACATTTTTCAGTAGCGCACAGGGTAAGAATGAAAGTATAACAATTTACATTGCAGTACTACAAGGATTATATAAATTGTGTGACTTTAGATCTTCAAATGATATCTTAATTTGTGACCATCTGTTGTGTTGCACTAACTACTGTTGTACTCAAGAGAAACTCCTGGCAAAGAATCCAAATTTCCAGGAGGCAATTGAAATAGCAAATTCCGTTGAGCATACAGCAATTTCCAGAAAATAAATGAATTCACAGTCTGATAAAGTTGATGAAATAAGGAAAAAAAAATGGATAAGAAAGTTTGTACAGGAAAGAGCATGCCCGAGAGTTGTGTTAAACTGGAACATGAGTCTAGAAAATGAAAGTGTTTTAGATGTGGCAGGACTTACCTGTCACGGCCTGCATGGTCTGTATGTCTGCCTATGCCCTTACATCAACCCCTGCACCTGGTCACACCAGAATCCTATCATACCCTGCTCGTTCCTCCTCCCCAAACTTCCTAGATCTGGATGACATAATTAACTAGCTTATGACACATCCCATCATCACAGAAAGTAATGAGTGTCCAGGCCACAGGAGAACATAAAGTTTAACATTTTAAAACACATTGTTAGCCCTTTTATCCTTGCAGAAAGGGAAGGAATCCCTGTAGCCCTCTTCAGTGTCCTTTGACTTGTGCCTGGGTGAAATCTTGCACTATTTTGGTGAGATTTAATGTGGTCATGTGATTTGGGGGCCACCTTGGATGGCACGCTATTTAAGCCACACCCTGCACTTGTCTTTTTTAATGAAGGCTCCTCCTTGTGCTTACCTGATCCTGGGTTTCTGGAGGATAGAATTTCTCAAGTGCATCTCCATCTAGCACAGCTTCTACCCATTGCAGTGTACACACCAATCCCAAACCTGCAACAAAAAAAAGAAAACAAAAAAGTCAGTGACTTTGATAATAAATCAAGCTGGAAATGGAGAACCTCTAACACAAAGTACATAAGATTTGACGTAGAGATCAGTCAAAAAATCATTAAACTGTGGAGGCATTAACAAACCCCAAAAAAACAAAGGTTGTAGAGTTCCAACCATGGTCAAGAATAGTTAACAAAGGAGAACTATTACAGTTGAAAGACTTCTTCATTACACAACCAAAGAGGTGACTTGGTAGCCCTAAGCTAAAAGATACCATTTTTGAAATAAAGACTTTGTGAGAAAATCCTAAAATTACAAAAACGTATAGAGCTTCCCCTGTAAACATGAAGATCTACTCATTGTGTGAGTTATGTGTGTGTTGAAGATAATTAGTTAGTATTGATCTAATTTATTGTTGGATTTTCATTTATCCTAAATATTATGAACATAGACAGACCCAAAGAAACACTGCGTCTTCAAAAGAGGAACAACTCCTAGCGGTATCATCCTAATCACCTTTCCCCTGGCTGGATACTATTACCAGTGTTTTTTTGGTGAACATGTCTTTTGAGGGGGATTGGTCAGTTCCATGTTGCTCCTGCAACTTCTGGCACCTTTGGCATTCCCAGGGTAGTCTAGGACATAATCATTTGGCAAACAATGTAATTTGTCAAGTAAGAAATGTGAACTGTAAGAAAAGCAACAAAAGGGGCCGTTTTGCGCGAGCATGCAGAGATGGCGAAAGCAGGCAAGTTAAGTTTACTGAAGAAGGTGACAAGAAGTGAGGAAAATAGTATTCCAAGTGGGAGATTGACAGTCGCAATCCTTTCATTTACCCTGAATGTAGCATTCGCCTAGATGATGAATCTGTAAAAGCCTTTGCAGACTTGTACTCAACTTTCTCTTACATTACCTAAAGAGATTGTGAATAGGACTGGGCAGAATGTTTCATTCCACCTGCGGAACTGGCAGAATTTGGTGACTGTGTGTTAGTCTTTTAACACCCAGTTCCAGCCAAATTCAGTGAGTCACAGCATAGCAGAATTTTTCCCTCCGAGGCACTAGAGATGCGAGTGCAGATGAGATTTGGAGTCTCCTAGCACCATTTTCTAATGCAGGTGGTCACAAGCAGTCAGAGAGCTGCTTCTCAAATAGATTTGCTGTGGCTCGAGTAGATTTTCTACTCAAGCAGCAGCAAAATCAACTTGAATGGCTGTGAGCTCTTGCGTACTACATGGAGCCGTTTGTGCTGATTTTTCAGAGCTGCCTGTGGTACTGCTGCAAAATTACAGCATGAGCAGAGCGACTTGCAAATTTTCCACCCTTTGGCAGAATTCCATGGAATTTCATTGAGTTTTTGTGCAACTCCATGAAATTCCAAAAAGTGAAACTCTGCAAATTCCACCCACCCCAATTATAAAATCTTTTCAGCACATATTGAATCAAAATTAGAGACACCACATATTTCACTGAGTGGATACCATTCTCTTAGTGGGCATGGTTAAAACCAGAATAATGTTTAAAGATGGTCTGCATTTGATAAAGTTTATGTTGTTGGAAAGCGTTCAAACCTTCTGGAATGGCAACACCAAAAATAGCTTGATACTAAATTAGATTCCAATACTCTTGAACCAGTTCTAGGGGTGAATAGGTATATTACTGGTGTTCAGATATGTGACAAGTTTCCAGAATTGTTCCTAGAGGAATGTCAACATAAGATAAAATTGAAGTTTGATGCCAGACCATTAGTCCACAAAGCCGGAGTAGTTCTACATTTAATGAATATCCCTCTCAAAGAGAACTAAACAGTCTGACAGATTTAGCCATCATACAAGACATTGATTGTTCAAAACAGTTAGCCCCTATTGTTCAAGTGAAAAAGAACACAGGAATGATATTCGCTTGTGTGTGGATCTAAGGCAGGGGTCTTCAAACTTGGGGCTAGCCCCCCCCCCCAGGAGGGCCTCAAATGATTCTGGGGGGAGGGTGGTAGGGGGATGGCAGGCTCTGGCCAAAAGAAGAAATGGGGCTTTGTTTTAATTTGAAAAAAAGATGAGCAACAGTAAACCGCTCTGTAAGGGACCATCACTATCATATTTTGTCATTTATATCCAAGCTGGGAGTATGTGTCAAAAGGGAAAGGACTGCAAATACTCTTCAAAACCCTCACCCCAATATTTACACCGTGGATACTACATGTTAGTAAGGCGCGCCTGACCAGAATAGTGTAATTGCCATCATGTATTAGATTGCATTTTTAAACAGCAACCACATTTAACTACAATGTTTCAATACATCTAGACATATTTAAGCATTGCCAATTTATTGTAATATTTGTGAATAGTTTGGAGAGGGGTCAGATGTTTTTTTCTTCCATGGGGAGGAGGGGGGATCTCAGCATTAAAAAGTTTGAAGACCACTGATTTAAGGGATCTCAACAACAACATATTGATAGAGAGACATCCTTTATTTCATATATATGATATGATGAGTCCAGTTGTCAAGTCACCCTGTTTTGGTGTGATTGATTTATAAACGGCATACCACCAAGTGGAACTCCGTCTGGAGTCCAGACAATTAACAGCATTCATTACACCTACTGGACCTTCCATGTTTTGAATGCCCTTATGGTGTGCCAAGGTGTGCCTCAGCTGCAGTGCCCTAGAAAATTATGCAAAAGATATTAGCAAATATCCCCAATAAACTTTGTTTTCCAGATGATATCACAGTATATATTTCAAATTTAAACTAGACTAAGAGATGTGGGGCTCACCCTGAAACATGACAAATGGCAGTCAGGAGTGTTCTCAGTAGAGTATCTGGGACATCCCATCTCTAAGGTGGGTGCAGACCAAAAACACCTTTATTTGATGCTGTCACTTACAATTTACATGAGCTTTTAAAAAAAGATTTAAAAATGTATATGGGACGATAGGTGCTGAGAATCTTTTGAAAGGGTTAATGGTGTGATTTGGTCAGTGCCACCTCTGAGAAGTTTTGACTCTGGTAAGAAAACTATCCTTACCGCTTATGCAAGAAATAAGGTATTAGGGGCCATCCTATCCCAAACAGTAAAGGGGAAAGAGAAGATTGTAGCATTTGTTTCATGTACCCTTTTGAATTCAGAGAGCAACTTTTCTGTAATTGAAAAAGGACCTTTGGAGTGCTCCTGGGTCAGCAAACATTTTAAATTCTTCCTGTGGGGTCTTCATTTTAAAGTGTGCATAGACTATTAACCACTTACTTATATTTTTGCAATAAAAGGTGTGAGCCATAGCACACTCTACAATTCCAAATAGATCCTGGGATTGGAAGGATTTTTGTGCAGATTTATGGAAAGTGGCGCTTCACTGAGTGCAGCACCACTTTCCCTGCACCCCTTAACGTATTTAAAATACAGCGCACCATGGTGCAGGGTAGGAGGCAATAGCGTAATTTTTCATGATGCTATTGATGTTCACGACAGGAGTAGCACCAAAATATTGGTGCTACTCCTGCAGAGTACATAGGGGCAAATTATAAATAATGGAAACACCATTTTAAGTGCCGTCCAAATGATGCAAGGAAATCTCTTAGATTTACTTGCACTATTCTTTTGGCCCCCCTAAAGGGGGAATGCCCCCTTTGCATACATTATGGCTGGCGCAGGTATAATGTGGTGCAAAGGGTTACAAAGTGGTGCAATGCATGCATTGCACCACTTAGTAAATATGGCGCTAGGATTTTGGCCTCGTTGGGCCACATTAGAGTTTAAAAAATTGCGCTAATGTGGCGCAAGGTGGCGCTAGAGGCTTATAAATATGCCCCTTTGTTTCAAATTGGAATACTTCTCAGGTGAATGGAATTTGACAGCTGACTTTCTCTCAAGATCTCCATTAGACATAAAAGATAGCTATAAACCTTCTGAATATCAAGTATCGGAGATCCTTTACCCAACCATCTCCATGGGTGAATGGAAGGATAGTATTAGCAAAGATGAAGAATTGAAAAAACGTAAAGCACACATTGTCCAAGGGTGGCCCTTGAAATGTAGTGAGTGATGACCTTAAGAATTATTGGGAAGCCAGGAACAGGTTGAGCATAGTAAATAACCTACTTTGTTGTAAAGACAAAATAGGGCACCCAATAGATTAGAGGAGTTGGAGTATTGACCTAGCCCAAAAGGGACATTTAGGAAGAAGGCTTACTAAATCAAGAATCCAAAGCAATTATTGTATCCCTAGAATGGACTCACAAAACGTAAAGGATTGTACAAGCTATTCCGGTGGTTTCCCAACCTGTGGTGCGGGGCCCTTCTGGGTCCGCAACTTCTTAGAAATTAAATAATATTAACAGATTACATCCCCAGCATTCAGTAATGACTCAGTGGGGAGTCCCCAGATTCCAATAAAGATTCAGTGGTGGTCCTCAGGCTCCAGTAATGCTAAAGTGGGGGTCCACGGAAGTCAAAAGGTTGGGAACCACTGAGCTATCCTTTTAAAGATAATGCTAAAGGAAACCGAGAACATCAATTGTCTCCTGTTCCTATCCCTGAGCAATCATGTAAGAATCCTGCCTTCGAAATAGTTGATCCATTCAACAAGATGAGTATTAAATTTTTTGTAAATGCAGATTATAAATCTCATTGAATTATATTAAGGATGTTCAACTACACCACTACATATCTCTTGATAAAATTAATTAGAGATGCTTTCTCTTCAAAGGGCATGCCATCCATTTTGGTCACAGACAATAGAGTCCAATTCACCTCAAATGAAATGAAGATTTCTCTGACAATGTAGGTATAAAATATCAGAAAATGGCTCTGTATTGCCCTTGGGCTAATGGCCTGTTAGAAAGCGCCAACAGAATGATAAAAGAGTCTATACAATTTGCTTGCATAAATGTCATCCTTTTGAAAGAGCCATTCAGTAAAAGTTGTGGGCTTACTTTTAGAATGTTCATCCTTGGTGTGGGCTCCCCTAACTTTTTGCCTCTGTTTTCCAGGTTGTTGATGTGTGCTGGACTCTGATTTTGTTGTTTTTGTTACTTGGGGCACTTTACCACTGCTAACCAGTGCTAAAGTGCAAGTGTTCCTTTACAAAATATGTATGTAATTGGATTACCCATGATTGGCATATTTGATTTATTAGTAAGTCCCTAGTAAAGTGCACTGGAGGTGGCATGGGCAGTGCAGAGGCCCCCTGCCACAGCCCCATGGAGCTTTTCACTGTCTGCATAGCAGACAGTGAAAAGCGTGACGGGTGCAACTGCACCTGTCACACCGCCGCAACACTGCCGGCTTCATTTGGAGCCGTCTCCCGTGTTGCGGCCGAGATCCCCGCTGGGCCGGCGGCGATCTCCAAATAGACACCGCAGGAGTGCGGCCACATTGGCGGCCGCGTGGCGGTTTCAACTTGGCAGGCGGCTGGTTGCACCTAACACTAGACAGTGACACAAAGGGAGCTGGGGTGTAGCCTGCATATTCTGATGAGCATCTGTGCTAGGAGGGTGGGGAGGAGTGGTCACTCACACCTGAAAGGGCTGTGCCTGCTCTCACACAATGCATTCTCCAGCCCCCTGGTGAGTGTCTGGGTCCTGGCCCGGGAAAGGCAGGATTTCACATTCAAGATTTGCTTTGACGTAGGCCTACTTTAAAGGGGAAATTGGGTATAAGAAGAAAACCCAAAACCACAGACTTTAGAACACTTCTGGAAACCATGGAGGAATCTCTGCCTGGAGAAAAGCTGAAGAGCTGAGGAAGAAAAGCTGCCCTCCTTGCTCCTGACTTGTGTATTGTGGATTTTTGTCATTTTGGTCTTGTTTGGTTAGATAAATATTTCCTATTTTTCTAAACCTGTGTTGTCTCATTTTGTAGTGATTTCATTAAGTTACTGTGTGTGTTGGTACAATTACTTTACACCTAGCACTCTGAAGTTAAGCCTACTGCTCGTGCCAAGCTGTCAAGGGGGTAATCAAGGATTAGCTGAGGGTGATTCTCTTTTACCCTGACTAGAGTGAGGGTCCTTGCTTGGACAGGGGGTAACCTGACTGCCAACCAAAGACCCCATTTCTAACACTTTCCATACCACTCTCAATCAAGTCACAAGTGTTTATCCTTTTCACTATGCTAGAGGCAGGAAACCATGCACTAAATAATTCCCAGTCTGTTAGCTAAGGGAGTTCAAGTCAGCTGTGACAATGATAATTGTATAGGTAAATAAAGAATTAAGCACATCAAGAGAGATACAGCAATGTGTATTACTATAAACATGGTTTGAAATAGCAACATTTGCCTGTGATAGATTATGTGTCGATTAAAAAAACTCATCAACAGTAGAAAGGCATCAACAAACTTTCCAAATCAATGTGGATTGCCAAAGTGAAACACAACATGAGCATAATGGATAATTACCTCACTCAACCCATCATGACCTCCACTTCACTACTCAACTTGTGCAAGAAAGTGAAGACCTGCCTGTTCAACTAGGAGCTTCTTTCGACCTATAATGCTGCTCCAGTGCCTGGATACCATCAAGGGTGATAAGTTGTGCGATAAGTTGTGCAATACATATTGACCTAAAATATGACAACATAATTGGCAAATGTGTAGAATGGACAGACTGCTATGGTGCCCCTCCATGGGGAACCACATGGGACGTTCAAAGGAAACAAACGAAGAGACTTCTTCCAATTAAAAAAGAGACTAGCCCGCCTGAAGGTTCAGACAAGTGCCCAATTGGCATGAGAAATTTTGCACACTGAAATAGAACAAGTAGACCTTCTCTTCTACTGAAGGGAGATGTGCTGTCTTTCTCATCTGCTAAAAGGAGATGGAGATGGAAATGTGTTATAAATGCAAGCATTGGTATATTCCAAGTTATCCTTATGGTTTGGCTCTCATTCCTCTCCTCTAACCCTCCAATCTCCTCCTTAATTGGTACATTCCTACTGTTTAGAGTGCAGCATTCTGAGATGACTCTCCTCAGAGAAAAGAAAACAGAAAACAGCGAATAAAGACTTTTCCTACTTAACTGTGTTTCGGTCATGATTACAACCAATGGTAAGATAAATAATTCTTCTACAATGCGCAAGCCACTCCCCATGGAGCCTTAAATACAAACTAGGGTAGGCAGAAACTCTGAGAGAGCATAACTTGGCTGTGCCATTATGCGTTCAAGAAGGAGAAATAAAATGCACTCAACAATATATATAATAATAATAATGTGTGTTTAAATGTATTCATGTAAACGAAGAAACTGGAGTCATGTACTGAAATACATTTGTGAGTAGAGGCATGGAATGATCATATGCAAATCACATTTATTCAATATTATTCCATGGATGAATATTATGATTTTCTAGTTAATCGTTATTTTTATAGTTATTGTTCATTTATGTTACTCATTATTGTGCATTAAGGGTTATGATAAATTAAGTGGAGATGAGGCCTGAAAATGCTGTCTTTGTATTTAATGTTTAATGTGAATGTTATGCTGTCTCTGTGTATTTCTCTATTTGCACCTGCATCAACAGAAGTCTTCTTTCAATGAAAAGCTTATTGGTAGTTGCAAATAAGGGGGTATGAGAAGACAGGTCGCCAAGGACAGGAGTATTAACAAGGAGTTGTGAAGGAAAACTCACCTCTGGATTTCTGAAGAGGAGAAAAGGTTTAATGTCATCCTGATGGCTGAACTAAGAGATAAAAGCCTTCTTAAAATATACCATTCACGACTGTGCACTGACTATGGAAAGTTACTGGTGATGCTGTCAACTATCTGAAGTTTGAAAAGATGAGAGTGTTTTAGCTATTTAGCGTTTCAGGAACTTCTTGCCCTTTGACTAGAGTGGACCTTTAGAAACTTGGTTGGCTTATGTGGCTTTATGCTACACACATCTCTCTTGCTGAAACTTCTATTGTGGTTTTTTTCCGGTGCTGACATTTTGCTTCATTTCTAATATTTCAAGCTAGATCATTTTAGGGTTCCTGTAACTTATTAGAGCAGTTGGGTAAATATAGGTTCAATGGTTATACAGGAGAATCAAAGCTTTAAATCAGAGCATCAAGTGTTATTTCTTATTTTCTGTATTGTTGCTACTAAAGCCTTGGTTTGTTTGATGTTGGTGCATTACAATTTTTGTTTGACGCTTTAATTCACCTTTGGTAATTCTGTACTTGTATAGCATGTTTTTGAGACTCATTTACATAAGCTTGGCTTTGAATTTGTAGTAAATCATGATCTTTCAGTTTCCCTTTGAAATTCAATGTGTGATCAAATTGGTTGCACTGTAATATTAAGTTGAATGGTTGGCTTTGTTTCTCTTTACCCCTCAGAACTTCGAAAAAGATTAATCAAGCCCAAGAAATTAGTAATAGTGCCAGATGCCGGTTCAATTCCTTATCTAGTCCTTCTGAATTATGGTTAGTGTGACACGCTGAAATGCCAACAGCTCCCCAGCAAGCAGCATTCAACATAGATCATAAAAAATGCTGATTTAAATGGGACAGCCAGGAAGATGATCAGAGCGTTGTCCATGGCAGTGGTTTATTTTTGATGAATACTTGTTTGTACTCATCTTCATCTAGGCCCTTGAACTCTTCAACCTGGGTTCAAGGTAAAAACACAGCACGACCTGCACATGCCATACATACCTTTAATTTTATTTCTCCTCGTCTCCTGCAGATAAATGCTTGGCCCGCTGGTTGTGCAGCCTTCACTTCCGGTAGTGCTCATTGAAGTTACGTTGCCCAGTTCTACTGTAAAATAAGGTAATTTGAGACCTTCTGCCTATAATGTTTTAGTGAATGAAAGGAACAGTTGATTCTCTATTTGCCCAGTATCACTGAAATGCTTTGTCACACTTGTAATGATCAGGATTAAAATAGGAGCAGGTTTATTATTCAAGGGGTAGAAACCCCTGTAAAGCTGCTGGTGACCAAACGAGTCTGGAACCAATTGTCCATAGTTCTAGATTCGAAAACCTTCCAGCAGCCCTTAAGTCGTGAGACGAAGATATATGTTAGGTAACCACAGCAGTTAATAAAATAAGGTCAAATGCAGAATGGTAGGAAATAGAATCAGGTGTGTCATCACATCTAACACTCTATCATATGGTCAATAATAAAATTCAAGTATAAAATCCACATATATCCTTTATTTATATACAAAACTACTGTATTTCAATTTTAGATCAAAGATAAAATAGAAAATGATTATGACAATACAATCTCCTTTGGAGTTGTAAAGTGAAGTTGACATGTACAACCTGAAAGAGTTGCAATCAGTATCTGTTTTTTTCAGTGTAGCATCAAGCCCCGAGCCAAGTGATATGGCTACTCTCTGTTGTTTGATTTAAAAAATTGATTGGTAAGGCGTTGCTCATCAGAAATCAAGCAAGGAAAATAAAACAGCAAAGGTGAACGAGGCAATATACACAAGAATATTAACCCCTTTGCTGCCAGGCCTCTTCCCCCTCAGATGTCAAGCCTTTTTTTGCCTATTTGGGGCAGTTCGCGCTTAGGCCCTCATAACGTTTTGTCCACATAAGCTACCCACACCAAATTTGGGTTCTTTTTTTTCAACATCCTAGGGATTCTAGAGGTACCCTGACTTTGTGGGTTCCCCCGAAGGAGACCAAGGTATTAGCCAAAATACGGTGAAAATTTAGTTTTTTTCAAAAAAGAGGAAAAAATGGCTGCAGAAGGAGGCTTGTGGTTTTTTCCCTGACAACGGCATCAACAAACGGTTTGTGGTGCTAAAATCACCAACTTCCCAGCTTTCAGGAACAGGCAGATTGAAATCAGAAAACCCAATTTTTCAATACAATTTTGACATTTTACTAGGACATACCCCATTTTTTTTATTTTTTGTGCTTTCAGCCTCCTTCCAGTTAGTGGCAGAAATGGGTGAGAAACCAATGCTGGGTCCCAGAAAGATAAACATTTCTGAAAGGTAGACAAAATTCTGAATTCATTCATGTAAATCCTACAAGCGTTTCCTACAGAAAATAACAGCTGAATTAAAAGAATATTGAAATTGAGGCAAAAAAACAGCCATTTTTCTCCACGTTTTACTCTGTAACTTTTTCCTGCGATGTCAGATTTTTTAAAGCAATATACCAATACATCTGCTGGACTCTTCTGGTTGCGGGGATATATAGGGCTTGTAGGTTCATCAAGAACCCTAGGTACCCAGAGCCAATGAGCTGCACCTTGCAATGGGTTTTTATTGTATACCAGGCATACAGCAATTAATTTGCTGAAATATAAAAAGAGAAAAATAGGTATCAAGAAAACCTTTGTATTTACAAAATGGGCACAGGATAAGGTGATGAGAAGCAGTGGTTATTTGCACATCTCTGAATTCCGGGGTGACCATACTACCACGTGAATTACAGGGCATTTCTCAAATAGGCATATTTTTTACACACTTTCTTACATTTGGAAGGAAAAAATGTAGAGAAAGACAAGGGGCAATAACACTTGTTTTGCTACTCTGTGTTCCCCCAAGTCTCTCGATAAAAATGGTACCTCACTTTCGTGGTTAGGCCTACTGCTCACGACAGGAAGCACATAATGGACACATCACATTTTTACATTGAAATCTGACATGTTTTTTGGAAAGTGCCTAGCTGTAGATTTTGGCCTCTAGCTCAGCCGGCACCTAGGGAAACCTACCAAACCTGCGCATTTTTTAAAACTAGACACCGAGGAGAATCCAAGATGAGGTGACTTTTGGGGCTCTGACCAGGTTCTGTTACCCAGAATCCTTTGCAAACCTCAAAGTTTGGCCAAAAAAACACATTTTCCTCTCATTTCGGTGACAGAAAGTTCTGGAATCTGAGAGGAGCCACAAATTTCCTTCCACCCAGCGTTCCCCCAAGTCTCCCGATAACAATGGTACCTCACTTATGTGGGTAGGGCTAGCACCAGCGAAAGGAAATGCCCCAAAACACAACGTGGACACATCATATTTTCACAAAGAAAACAGAGCTGTTTTTTTACAAAGTGCCTAGCTGTGGATTTTTGCCTCTAGCTCTGCCAGAACGTGGGGAAACCTAGAAAACTTGTGCATTTCTTAAAACTAGACACCTAGGGGAATCCAAGATGGGTTGACTTGTTGGGCTCTGACCAGGTTCTGTTACCCAGAATCATTTGCAAACCTCAAAATTTGGCCAAAAAACACGATTTCCTCTCATTTCGGTGACAGAAAGTTCTGGAATCTGAGAGGAGCTACAAATTTCCTTCCACTCAGTGTTCCCCCAAGTCTCCCAATAAAAATGGTACCTCAATTGTGTGGGTGGCCCGGGTGCCTGCAACAGAAAAATGCCAAAAACCTGAACAGATTGATGGGATAGCACAGCGACTTGATAAACACATATTTTTCTTTTATACATCTTATAGGCTGACTCTGCTTTGGGGACCCACACAAGTGAGATATCATTTTACTTGGGAGACTGAGGGGAACTCTGGGTGGTACGAAATTTGTGCCGCGGCGGTGATCCTACAAAGAAAAGTGAGGAAAATATGCCTTTTTAAGCAAATGTTGAGGTTTGCAGAGGTGTCTGGGTAAGAAAGTGTTGGGGGATCCAGGCAAGCCACACCTCCTTGGACTCCTTGGGCTATCTATTTTTATAACATGTCTGGGTTTGGTAGGTTTCCCTAGATGACTGCCGCTCCCTGGACCAAAAACACAGGTGCCCCCGCAAAAACAGGTAGTTTTGTAATAGATCATTTTGATATATCCACATCCTTCTGTGATATTCCAAACACAAAAATTGTGAAAAGAAACACACTTTGGTTATGTTAAAAAGACCCCTCACCCACCAACCAAGTTGGTGGCATGCTTCATCATCGGGGTCCCACTCAAGACACCTAGCGTGTCACAGGTGTGCTGCGATCCCTGATTACAGCGGAGCAGGTTTTGTCATTTTTACCACACATACTGGTTGGATTTGGCACGAGGGTGAGTGATGGTTCAGTGAATCAAATTTTATTAACAAGAGATTTCACAAAAATGAAATGCACTGTTAATAACTGAAAGACCAAAACACTGAACCAATGACTCACAGCTCGTGAGCCGTAAAGCCACGACAAGGCACCAACCACTTTACAGTCCATTCACACACCTTCCATACATGACATGCACAAGACCATTTATGCCGCCAGCCACAGGCCCAGCACATTACAACACTCGCATCGACAGACAGCGCCACTCAAGGGCCCATCACTTTCATACACCCACATGCCTGATACAGCAATCACACCAGCTGATGAGTGTGTGGACTGGCGTTTGGCTGTCACCGCCAGCCAAGCACCACCCCACGCACACCACCAGCCAAGCGCCACCCCACCCACACCGCCAGCCAAGCGCCACCCCACTCACACCACCAACCAAGCGCCACCCCACTCACACCGCCAGCCAAGCGCCACCCCACTCATACCGCCAGCCAAGCCCAATCTCACGCACACCGCCAGCCAAGCGCAACCCTACGCACACAACTATCACCTTTTTTTATTTAAACAACAAAGAAACTACTAATTATAAATAAGTACAAAACTACAAACACAAAAGCTCTTACTGAATACATGACAGTAATGCCAACCGTGAAACTGAACATGTAAAAATATAAAACAGCAGTTTATGCTCACGGAATTTCCCAATAATTCTTCTGTGTATGGTAGCTCCAGAAACAGCCACACACACAGCCCAGGCTTTGAAGGACAATCAGGGCAGTACATCCTAGTCTCCTTCCTTTCTTCGAGCACAGACTCTACATCTCTTAGCAGGAAAGTGTTTTTGGGCTGTGGGAGGAATGTGCTCAGCAAAGTGACGATCTTTCAATCTAGCCACATCCTCCACCACTGCTTCTCTAGGAACTCTTGCTAGTTCCAGCACAACAAGGCTCGCTATGATAGACTCCTGAAATTTCACAAATGTCATCCTTGACTCTGGAGAACTATCCTTGAACACAACAAAAGCATTAAAAGTTGCCAAGTGGAACAAGTGAATCGCTAATTTCTTATGCCAAACATAGGATTCACGAGCAGCAGAGTAAGGTTCCAACCTCTGGACTACTCTATCAATACAACCAATGTGCTTATTATAGTCTAAAAGGCACACATGTTTGCACACTTCGACGACCTGACTCCAAACAGCCACAGGTGAAGTACTCTCATCAATGATGGTACTTAGCATGTACACATCCCTCTTGTCTACAAATTTCAGAGCTAGCAGCTCATCCTTCCGAAAGGCACTGCACCGTCCATTCTCAAGTTTTTCACAGACAAGCTCTCTTGGATAGCCTTTCTGATTAGAGCGGATTGTGCCACAAGCAACAGTGTCCACTCGGAACAACATCTTGAACAACTGAACTCCAGTGTAGAAGTTATCTACATATAAATGGTGACCTTTGTTGAACAGTTGTCTACCAAGATCCCGCACAATTTTCTCACTAACTCCAAAAGTGGGTGGACAACTAGGGGGATCAATATTGGAATCCTTACCAGGGTAGACCCGGAAATTATAAACATATCCTGTACTACTTTCAGACAGCAGATACAATTTAATTCCATACCGTGCCCTCTTGCTAGGAATGTACTGCCTAAAAAACAAACAACCCTTGAACAGGACCAAAGACTCATCTACAGATATTTCTTTGCCTGGAACATAGATCTCTGAAAAACGATCTACCAAATGATCAAGGACAGGTCTAATCTTAAAAAGACGGTCAGAATCAGGGTGATCTGGTGGCAAGACTAAAACATTATCTACAAAATGCAACATCTGAAGAAGAATCTCATAACGGTTACGACTCATGATGGCAGGAAATATAGCAGTTGCCATCAAGGGACTAGTAGACCAATATGAAGACAGTGATGGCTTCCTCATCAGCCCCATCAAAAATGTTAATCCAAGAACTTTTTCAACTCTTCCAGATTTGTGGAAATCCACCAGCTAGCTTTACAGTGTGGCCTAAGTCTGGCAGCATTGTACCTCAAAAACTGCTCTGCATACAAATTAGTCTGCTCAACAATCTTTTCCAAAAATATATTGTCCATAAACAACTCAAAAAAGTTGACGGGCAAAAAGTTTTCCATATTAACTCGACACCCTGGGAAACCAGCAAACGCAGGCAACTGTGGCTGCTCCATGTTTGGTGCAACCAACGTGTCAGGTCTTCCAATGGGAAGCGTTTCAACCACTGGCTCCTGCACCATCGGCACATCAGCATCCTCCTCTAAAACAGGCCCTTCATCAGCACTGAGAGTGGCTTCATCATTAAATTATTCCTCTATGACAGAAAATTCACTTCCAGAATCTTGCACTTCCTCCTCTGCCTCAGATGCAGAGTCAGTCTCATTATCATGGTCAGAAGACGACTCAAAAAGCACACCAACAACCTGCTGAGCAGTCATCCTACGGCTAGCCATGATCCTTCCTACAAAAATTAACTGGACAAATGCACCACCAACAACCAGCACTGTGTAAGATAAGTAACAAACAAAGTGTAGCTTTATAGCTAAGTTATAAACTCAAAAACTATGCCTCTCACTTGCCTGAAAAAGTTTGACTCACCAGCAACTACTCTGCACAGCCACAGCAATCACCAATGATATCCCACTAAAAAGAGAAAAAAAGCTAATTATACAAAAGACAACACAATAATCATTGTGCATAGCGCTAAAGAGAATATCACACACAACCCTGCATTCAGTACACCACCTACAAACATGTAATTCATGCATGGCAACAATACTCCTTTGGAGTAAGTTTATTTACTTACCTAAAACATGCAACTACGCATACCACAGGACAACCACTGCCAAAACTGCAACAAGCTACAGCAAAGGAAGCAAAAGCTTTGAAGTAGAACAAAAAGAAGAAATAAACTATTATTATCATAAATGTAAATACTTCAACAATTGAAAAACACCAGTCACCAAGCATTTTTCAATGTTCCCTTGTGCCTAGTGTTCTCTGCTTGGGGGCAGATGGGGCTAACAAATTGACCAATCTGCCCCAAAGGGGGGCAGGAATGCCAAGAATATTTTTCCCCCTTTGGAGGGCGACCCTTGCCCAAGGGCCCCCCCACACAAAACACACACATGATCCCTGGTGCAAAGTGGATTCTGCCCCCCTTGAGAGCAGATGGGCCTGAAAAAAAAAAAAAAAAAATAGCCCGATCTGCCTCCAAAGGGGGCAGAACTGCCCAATAGTGCTTTTTGCCTCATGGGGGCGACTCTTGCCCAAGGGGGCGGCACCCCCAACACAAAAAAAAAAGAAAAAAAAATCCCTGGCGTCCTGCCTACAAAAACTAGGCCAATCTGCCGCAAGGGGGGCAGAAATGGCCTACATTACACTGCCCCCTTTGGGGGGTCGACCCTTGCCCAAGGGGACACCCCCCACACAAAGCACACACACACACACACACATGAACCCTGGTGCTATGGGGATAAAATAGGCAGAACTGCCCAATAGTACTTTTTGCCCCTTGGGGGCGACCCTTGCCCAAGAGGGCGGACCCCAAGACAAAAAAAAAGAAAACAAACAAAATAAAATCCCTGGCGTCTTCATGGTTTCTGCCCCCCCTGGGGGCAGAAGGGCCTAGAAAAAATAGGCAAATCTGCCCCCAAGGGGGGCACAAATGGCCTACATTACATTGCCCCCTTTGGGGGGCGACCCTTGCCTATGGGGTCGCCCCCCCACATAAAGCACACACATGATCCCTGGCGCTATGGGGATTCTGTCCCCCCATTGGGGTAGAAAGGGCTAAAACAAAATAGGCCAATGCAGAACTGCCCAATAGTACTTTTTGCCCCTTGGGGGCGACCCTTGCCCAAGGGGGCGCCCCCAACACAAAAAAAAAGAAATTAAAATCCCTGGCATCTTCATGGTTACTGCCCCCCTGGGGGCAGAAGGGCCTACAAAAACTAGGCCAATCTGCCCCCAAGAGGGCATAAATGGCCTACATTATATTGCCCCCTTACGGGGGCGACCCTTGCAGACACAAAGCAGACACACACACATGATCTCTGGCGCTATGGGGATTCTGCCCCCCTTGGGGGCAGAAAGGCCTAAAAAAAAATAGGCTGATCTGCCCCCCACCTAAACAAAATAGGCTGATAGAACTGCCCAATAGTACTTTTTGCCCCTTGGGGCGACCCTTGCCCTCATTATAGGCAACTTTAGTTTTGGTCTGTTTCTCGTCAACACTGATGCTCACTTAGGAATTCTCAACTTACAGATTGAAAATGTACCAGAACCTAGAAGGTTGCAGCTCTGTTGCTGGAATTTTCTTCTAACGCAACTCAAAAGTAGAAACCCCCAATTATCAGCTGGCATTAAGGCATACAATAGTAGGTTCAGCAAATGATTCTGAAACTCATAATCACATCTACCAATGGCTGACTCAAGCCATTTTTTGATGATATGGTTCATCATTTCCACAAATCCATTAGCCTCTGGATGATATACAGTCACCCACATATAGATAATACCACTATCTTTTAAAATATTTATTTAATTACACTTGAGGCAAACTTAGCGAAATCCTCCAATACTAGAGGTATGCATAACCCCCTAGACCCTTTGGTACAAAAACATGTACAAACTCAACAACTGTCTAACTAGGGGACCGTCACACAAACACATCCTCAACTTACATCAAAAAGGCGTCAGCTAACACCATCATAAATCTTGCTTCTGCAGGAAATATCTTAAACCGTCTAACAAAGTGTATTAACAGTAAACCTCAAGGATAATATGACATTTGCTAAAATTACAAAGGAATCTTATGCATCCTCAAAAGCTTGTCAGAATTCTTACACATTCTCAGGCCCCTAAAAAATACTCCATCTTATGATCCATAGATAGCCACCAATAAAATTGTTGCAGTTTCATCTTTTTGCATGTTATTCCCATATGACAATATCATGCTGCACTAACCAACTTGGACCTACTCACCTAATATCAACCTTTGAATTAATAATATATTATCTTTGACCACGCAAAAGGGGTGAAAGGAAACTTTTACATTTTTCCTTAAGGTTGCTCACAATTAATTTGTTTTTCTTGTCCATAGTACTATTACTGATAATAACCTCATCGTAATCACACTGATTAATCCTTCTTCCCTTTATTCATCCCTTAAAACTGGGAAAAAAAACAGCACAAGCAGGAAAGCCTTACATACAGGGATTCCCATAACTATTATGAATGGAGTGGTTATGTTGTTCAAGTAGACTTTTATCTGAATATTAAGGGATGGCAAGACTTTTTATTGCTCTCATTGTGTAAACTGCATAGCTTTGATTGCCTAGGTATTCTTTGAAGCATATGCAGTTGTTGTACCCACTTTATCCCAGGAGTGCTGAGTTTTAATTTGCACATGTAACTGTGATTACAGAAGGCTCACTCATAATGCACAATGAGGCACAGAGAGTGGAGCTATCTAAGTATAGGCTCTGAATGGAACATATCAGAACTCATGGCCAGCAGAAGGAAGTAGGTTATTTAAATGATAAGTGTGCCATTCAGACAATCCAATATGCAGTTGTACCAGCAATGCACTTAAGGTGAGAGTGAGGCAAGCCAACCTGGGACTACCTTGGACATGTGGAGACATGGAACCTCCCTGGAAAGCACAATCACCACACAATTCATATACAATTCGAGCAAAGCATTATTAAATGTATGCTCTTCAGTCAAACATTGCTTTGAAATACACAATAAATGCTTATTCAATAATTTTTCTCACTGTATGAAATCTGATTATTAGTTGAAGGAAATTAGAACTTACTTCAAATAATAATCACAATTCTTGTTAGGGTGATCCACAAGCTCTGAGAGCTCCATAATCATACTGTCTATGGTCTTGAGGAACATTTCTACAAGCCCACTGGTATGGGGGTGATATGGTATGGAGAACTTGTAGGAAACTCCATACTCATTCCTCATCAAATTCATGTAAGCATACTTGAAGGTAGTGCCTCTGTCATACAGAGCCTCCTGAGGGAATCCACATGCATAAATATTCCCATCAATGCCACCATGAGTGCAGTCACCAAACTCAGAGTAATGGCCTCATGGTAATGTGTATCATGGTCCTTCAAGACTAGGATAAACCTGATGCCTAAGGCACTCTTGAGGTTCAAAGGCCCAACAATATCAATGCCCACCCTTTCAAAGAGTGTGCCCACTACTAAGAACGAAAGTAGAGCAGACTTATGCTTTACCTCTGACTTCTCTCTGGCCCGGATGATCATGCAGGATCGGTAGAATGCATCTTCATTCGAGGTGAATAAATGTAGGTGACCAGTCCATCAAAGGTTTTGAACTGCTCCAGATGTCCAGCTGGAAGGAGTAATGAGCCACCTCAAGTAGGTTGGCCAAGTAGCATTGAGGGACCACCAACAGATGGGCTCAAGGGCCTGAGGTGAACTGTATAGGACGCCTTCCTCCCAATAAATGTGCTGATCACAAAAGGTATCACGAGCAGCCTGGGCCTCAGCCTGCTACAGCCCTTTATGAAACCTGGGATCACCCATTTAAAGGGAACTAGAGTCACTGGATAGTGGATTACTTGGTTGCCCACTGTCGGAACATGCTGCACTACATCAGGGACTACCAGCTCTAATGACAACGGGTGACACTTAACAGTAGTCACACTGGCTCCCATGTCTCTTTGAGTCTTTTCCCTCTACCCATTGATGGTGATCCACTGCCTATTAATTTTCATATTGTCAGGCATGTGAGCCTTAGGCACCATATCTTTGTCACTCAAGGACAAGGGGGGAAGCTCTGCTCTCTCCTCAAAACTAACTTGGGCAACTTCCTCCCTCATACTACAATGACAATTCCTCGGGTAAGCTAGCCAGTGGGGACTGCTTCCCTTGGGGACAGAAGACATCTCCCTCTGTGTTACCATACTGGTATTATTCATAAAGCTTGGGCCAGAAGTAGCCCAAGGACGTGTTCCCATTAAACCCACCCTTCTTCTGTTCAGGATTAGACTTGGATTCCTTCCCCTTTTTTGAGTCCTTTAGAGAATTCTTTTTGGATTTCCCTGTTCTCATCTCCTTTTTCTGGTGGGAACCCTGGCTGATGCCCCACCCCAGATACCTTCTTTGACCATCTGGCACCGATGCAGAGCTTAGATTCCTCCCCGAACCTTTCGGGTACAGTAAGCTTGGAATCAATAAGGGGTTGGTGCAACTCTGCAAAGCAATTGCTGAACATGTAGTCTCTCATGATGAAATTATAAACACTCACTTTGCTGCCTTTCACCCATCTAGTTCCTTATCGGGTTAATCTATGAAATCAAACCAGGACAATTTAGACATCTTCTGGCTATCTCTGAACTTAACACAGGCCTTCGAAGGAGTTATACCAAACTTGACAATAACAGCTTACTTCATCGGGCATACTTTATTCTGTCAGCTTTTCTTTGTGCCAGCAACATATTACTCCCATCAGTGGCATGTGCATCCAGAGACTAGCCCCTAATCCTTCTTTGTGATTCTGTGCATCTCCAAGGCCATTTCATAGGCCTTGAACAATTCATCAGTGTAATTTCCCACCACAATGATAGGCACTATCTCTTTGGGGGCGTGGACCCTTTTACCACTTCTTGGCACTTCTGTGTCACTGCCACCATCCTCACTGGTCTCTGTGAATATCTGTGCCTTCAAGTCTAGTTCCTTCTGACTCATCTCATCAACCAGCACTATCTTCTTGTCTTCTAGAGGCAATGCTTTCTCTCAAACAAAACAATGATGGAACTAAGGAAAAAGGGGAACCCTCCACTCAAAACAATATAATATACACAGCCCCAGTTTTCCACACCCCTAAAAAATGTATTTTCACAAATGAATGAAGCCCCAGCCATCAAGCTTCACTGTATGTGGGCCAAGCATTATAACCACCTGATTCCGAAAAGACTGGGGGTGTTGAGGCCAAACAACTCAAAATAAAACTCAAAAAAACTATGTGCATGCTTTCTCAGCTATATGAATAATAAAATAGGAGACGCCTCATGCAAGTTGCTACCACGAGCCACTAGGTAACAGCTCCTGGTTCTTATCATTGTCAGCGTTCCTATTTGCAGAGAAGTGGCTTAAAACCAAATGCTTGAGACACTACTGTGACCCTCAGTCAGTATCTTCATCGACCCAGTGGAAAGGTAAAAGGTCACCTGCATTGTTCCTGCAAATAACAACCTGCTAGGGGTGCATCAAAAAAGCCCTCTGATAAACAGAGTGCACACCTTACACCCTAAATCAAATTAAAAACTGTTCATTTATTTAATCGTCCAAACCGTGTTACATAATTAAAAACATAAATTCATGTTCTGAAGATAATACGACAGATCAACATGTTTTATTGCCACCATACCTTAAGCTAAACTCATCAGAGCAAGGCAAATGCTCATTTTACACCTCATAAAATGTCCCACAGGCATGCACATACCAGAGGACACAGGCAATAAACTTCAAAAAGCTATCGGGGTTGCTGCAGCCACCTGTGGTACCGGCCGTTAGGCTAAAAGACAGATCCCCTAAAAACTAGCAGGATGCTTTTTTTGCAGGGACAGTGGCAGCTTACATGAGGTGACTCCTATTTCAATTTTATTTTTCATATAGCTGAGAAAGGACGCATACCATAGCGAAGTCCTCAGTGCTGCTGAGATCTTTCTCCGTCCATGCACACTATCACAGGTGCAAAAATATGGAAATAGCAATGTAACTTTAAAACCCCTATCAAAAATAAAAGAGAATTCAAAAATCTATTTTGATGTTGGATTATAAAAAGTAAAATAGAATCTTTTCAGTAGTTGGATCCCCTTCTGCAAGGAAAACGGACAAATTGGATCTAATGGCCGATTTGATGTTGACGGCTTCAGCTTGACAGCAATCCTAATTTCCTACTGGTTCTGCAGAAGAGATGTTGGCTCTAAATTTTCAAGCCCAGACTCTTTCAGTTTGGACCAGAGGAGTACACTCTAACACCAGCCAATGGTCTAGGACCTGGGAGGACACCACTTGGGAGTTAGAACTTACTCCAACAGAGGCCAGCAGCATGATCCAGTGCAGGTCCGTGGAACTGGTCAGCTGGGCATCTCACTCTAGCATCACTATAAACAGTCACGTGCACTCGACACTGAGAACTATAAACAGTCATGTGATCTGGACAGTGGCAGCAAGACTTTTTGGTTTTAGGCAGGAAAAATAGAACTTTCTAAAATGTTTTTTCTTCAATAGTAATCTAAAATTGGACTTTCTAATTAAGTTGGATTTTAGATTGGTATAAAAATTAGTCTGTAAACCATTTTTCTATTTGCACTTATTAAGCATTCTTAATTGTTAAAATGTAACCAAGTGTTTTCCTATGGGAAAACCAGCCTTGACACAGTGAAAAACGACTGGGGGAGTGTGAGTTTCACCGCTAGGACATGTAAAACATGAACTTCTGTATGGCCTACTTTTAAATACCATGAGCTCTGCTTTTTTGGAAATAAGGTCTTACATAGGGCAGATTAAAGATATAAGAACTAAGGTTTAGCCCTCTAGAAAAAGTGATTTTGACAAATCGAATTTGCAGTTTAACAACTGAACAGCCAGGCTGCAGTAGCAGGCCTAGAGACATTGTTAAGAGGGCTACTGCAGTGGCTGCACGAGTGCCACTGCCACTAGTAGCATTTTAATTTACTGGCCCTGGGTACAGGTACTACCATATTCTAGGCTCTTATACATACATGAATAGTGCCAATTAGGTTTCTGGCAACTTTACCATGTTTAAAAAATTAGAGCACAAGCACTTTACCATCAGTTGGAAGGTTAAGGTGTACATATTTCCTTGGCCAAGAAAAAACGATTTCAGCAACAAAAGGTAGACATCTGGGGGACTACCATGCAAACGACGGTCATTACCAACAGTCATTAACAGTGCAAACTTCCTAATAGTGTATAAATCACCAAAGATGCTTCGTTTGTCTGCAGTTTTATAATTGCAGTCACCCTACCAACACCGCCCATGTTAGTGGGGAACTTTTATTTAAAGGTTCACTGCTCAACATTAAATCTGAGACTAAGCTAATAATACAATTAGCATGCCTATCTGTACATGTAGGAGGTCAAATAGGTGAAATAGAAGATCCGGGCCCAAATTATTTATTGGGCACACTGTCACCGACTGTTATGTAGTTTTTATTATACAAAAAATGCGCTGTCCTCTGTGCTGAGGAAAAAGCAGTAATGAAAGACAGGGCTGAGGTTTGAGAATGTGTCACATCCTTCAGTGGAAGTAAATTGCCCTTTTTTTGAGGAGGGGGAAAAAAACAGGCGATGCTTGGATGGGGGGGGGTCTCTCTGGCTCCAATGCCCCTCTTTCTAGGAGTAACAGCTTCTCGTTCCATACTAAGCAAGCCATCATGGGAAACCAAGAGAAACAAGTTGTTCTGCTTTGTGAAAAATCGAAGGAAATTTGCATGAGAATAAAATAATACCTTGCTTGCTGCAAGACACAGTGCGTCTTGTTTTCAGTTAAAAACAAGGAAATGTGCATATCTTTTCAGCGCAATGTGACATCAGTCTCCAATTTATGTAATGTAGCATAAGCATGCAGGTATTAGTGTACCCTTAATAGTAGATGTCAATGACTAGCAATCTGACTTGCAGTTCACTGAGAGCTGAGAATTTCTGAAGGACCATAACCTGGCCAGTGTTAGAATCTTCCCTTAGGCAAGAATGAGAGGCTGGGGTACTCTCAACCGGAAACTTCCGTAAAATATTTTCATTTTTTCCCTGAAAACAAATGGCCACCTGATTACTTATAAGAAGCCAAAGGTGGCATGGACAAATACTTAACAAATGCAAAAGGTTTTTATACTGAGGAATGGGCTTTTTCGTGAACATAGCTAGTTTATATTCTCGTATGTTTTCCTATAAATCAGGTTATTCTGGGGTAAGTACTCTTTACTCCATTTATGCTCTAGATGTCTACATTTCTGTTTAAGGGACTTAAGATTGGCTGAAATCTATAGAGCAGAACCAGTCCTTATCTGACTGACCTTTTGGAGAAGGGCTAACACACCCAAAGACGATTTAATTCATTCCGAGGCATCTAATGCTGCCTGATCTACATTAGATGGACAAGGAAGATAAACTGTCATAGCCTTCGTAATCCAATACTTATTGGATGGATTAATAAAACAAAATTCGTAATTCCGACCCAGGGGTGTATGCACTGGTCTGAATTAACCAATTGACTTGTAATCAGGTCCATAGTGGTCATTACCAGTAAGTAATGTTCTCTTAAGAGCGTTAACATCTTTAAATAAACTGATCAGAGTTTCCCAGATGTGAATCTAATCCAAAAAGAGAAGACATTGTAATTGTAATAATTGTATTCAGATTGCGCTTACTACCCCTGACAAGGCTTAGAAGTGCTTTTCTGCGAGTAGCATGCTTCCCCAAAACCCAAAAAAGATTAGTGGTGAAATAGTATAGAGAAATATAAATCAATGTGAGGTATGTCTGTTATGGGATTGAACAGGTTAATGGAGGGATAGAACAGTGAAAAGACTAGAAAGTGTTACTTGGGAGATCATAGTAGTATGGTGAGGTTTGGGATGAGTAAAAGGAGAGATGGAGGAGGAAATAGTATCTCGAACTGGATTGGAGAAATCATCATAAAATGAGGGTTTTGAGAAGGAGGAATACATGAGGGAAGAATTTAGAAACAATTGCTTGGGAGATCATAGTAGTAAAATGAGGTTTGTAATGATCCGTGGAGTGATAGAGGAAGGAAGAGTCTAGAAAGGGTTATTTTGGGGATTATAGTAGTAGAATGAGGTTTGGGATGAGTCAGAGAATGGAGGTATAGGATATATTGAGAGAGGTATAGGGTGAGAACTTTCTAGGTTTCGTATTGGTTTCATATCATATTCTCTATATAGTCATATTATGTATAATTGTATAATCATGTATCTTATATTGAATTTCTATCATACACATGTTGAACTAAAATACTGTTCAATGTTACCATTTGCATAGTCTGCTCTATTGCTGCAGAGAGTAGATGCAACTCACCCCTTCAGCCTTCCACCAACTGAGTAAAGTGTTATTACAAATGTTCCCTGAAAGTGCTGCACTGAAGTAGGTGTCCTCTGTTGTCAAGAAGCGTCAGGTATCATCTTGACATCTCACTCCTGAATCTTCTCTCCTTTATTTGAAAAGAAATTGTATCAACACTGGCGGATATCATCCTTCAATTGCCTTATCCTCACTCCTCTTCCTAACTGCTTCTTGCTCACTGATATGGCTCTCACCAGGTAAAGTAACTGATATGGCAAGTGTGTGTATGAATGCAAAATCATTTCTGCCTGCCTCCTACACAAAGCTAAATAATGTTTTTGTGAAATTCGTATTGTAAAGGTACAGACTGTAGTATGCACTCTTTGTGTCCCTTTGTTCACCTGATGAATGTACAAAGGGCCCACCTTGTGGCTGTGCACCTAGAGCTCAGCCCATGGAGCACTTGGTGTGATATTATGTTGTTTGGTGACTGCTAAATAAACATCCTCTTAAATTTCTTGATGCAAGCATCAAGTCTTTCGGTCTGTAGTATCTTAGATTCTGGCTATTGACAACCCATTAAATTAGAAGGGGACTTAGTAATATGGTCTTGAGATGTCATCATACCTTTTGTCATGAGAGGGAAAAGGGGACCATCTTGCATGAGAAAGGACTGATATCCATCTTCCGTGAGAAGGGAGTGTCACAGCTTGTGATCACCAGAGTGGAAGCAACCAGTAGTTACCATCAGAGTTGGGATTGTGGTTTTTGAGGTGAAGCTTCCCAATACCCGATGTCAGGGAGATGAGTAAGGGTCACTATATATTCCCAATATATTTGATGAAATAGCTAGAAAGAAGGGATTGTGTAGACAGACAACAGCTTGCAAAGACTCGACTCCTACACTCCCAAAAGTTGAAGATAAGCAGGTGAGCAAAATTTGTTAATTACTGAGACCTGCAGCTTGTGCTTTATCTTTATTTCCATCTGTCACATAGCAGAAAGATACTGGTCAAAACCAAGGCCTAGGGGAGACAGAGGACACCTTGAAGGAGACAGGCTTTCCAAAGCTGAGCTGAAATGGGGGAAGCACACACTGATTTGCCTCCGTTGAGGTTGACATTCAGAAGGCAAGGCAGATGGTCCCCTCGAGCATCCAGGACATGGATGGAGGACAGAATCCCATCAGGAGCATGTAATTTGCGAATGTAGGAAGCTGGCTATTTATTTAGTGTACCAATGCAGGAATGTACTATGCAAATAGTCCACGCAACCTTTATTGGATTAAAGGGTTTTCTTTAATAATCCCAAGTGCTCCATTTGTGGTAGTGTGGTTGAGCAGTTTAGGTCCATCAGTGGGGAGTACTTTTTGTTTCTTTCCTTTTTTTTCGTTTTTTTAATATATTTGGTAATGAGAGAGTTCCAGAAGAATACCTCCATAAGACACTCAGTTCATAAAACATCATAGTCACTACACATCAAAGCTTCAAAATTCTGACTTTCGCATGTAAAATCTTCTCCAAAGAAAAAACAGTCTAACTCCATCAATATTAAGATAACAGATAAGATCACAAATTATCATTGCACATAACCCATCAAACTCAACTTATTCCTCCCTGTGAAAGAAGAGTCATAGCCCCATGATTCCCTCATCCAAGACCCTGCCAGGGCTTTCTATATATATCATAAGATAGATCTTAAAGCATATTTCCTCTCAAGCTCCTTACTTTTACCTCGCTTAGAACACCATTGTTAAAATGATGGAACTGCTTCCTTGTGCCATTTATGCAAATTTGAGGATCTTGTTATTAAAACTATAATAGAGAGGCGTTTGCTTCTAGGGAGCTGATTTTAATTTCTGATGAAACTCCAAGGAAGGCTATTTGAACATATAACGGCTCTTCAGTTCCCAGCATCCCAGTGCAGAACCTGGCAATTTCATCCCGTAGTGGTCTTATTTTAGCACAAATGATGTGTGTCCACTTCTAATGATCCGTGAACACATTTATCAGAAATCTGAGGATAAACTTTGTGCATTAAAGCTGGGGATCTATGCAAAAGCCATTTAGTATAAAACTGCATGTGTCTAAAATGTGCACCCTTTAGTCAAGAGACAAACTCATTACTCTCATTCCACTGAGTGGCTGTGAGCTCAATACCTCCTTTAGCCTGCCATTTGTCCTGAGCTTTTAGATACACAATATTGGCCTTTTGCTGTCTAAAAATAGCAACCCAAAAACTAATAGACCTATGAGTTCTAGACTCCAGCAGAATTTCCACTAGTCTACACTCAAAATTATCCTTTTGGGTCAATATCTTTAAAAAAAATTAAAATGTTAATATAAGACCATTCTAAAACAGCTTTAAAGTGCCTAGGATTAACCTCAACTTCTCTCCAGCCCATCCAAGAGTTACCTCGAATAAAGTCTATCATTGAGCGAAAGCCATCGCTTTCCTATTTGGAGATAATGTTCTTCTCCAGAAGGGGTCAATCACCATCAAATATTTCTGCCAGTTGGGTCACTTCATTAATAACAGGCATATGATAATGCTTGAACAGTTGAGTGTTAGAAATGGGGTTTGTGGTTGGCTAGGGTATGAACCTAAGCCAGGCAGAACCCACCCACTCTAGTCAGGGCAAGGGAGTTACACATCCAAGATAACCCCTGCTCACCTCCTTGGTAGCTTGGCACGAGCATTCAGGCCTAATCCGGAGGCAATGTGTAAAGCGTTTGCATAACACAGAACACATGTAACACAAAATATACACTGCAAAGTAAACACAAAACTATAATCTATGCTGCCACCACTGGTCTCCACCTGCAGTACTGGTGAGTCCAGATTTGTCAGACTGCGCTTTAGAGCAAGTCTTTCCCTAGCAAACGCCCTTTCAGCCTCTGCCATCTTCTCCTGGACTGAGGTCTTTTCCACCTTAGCCTATCTCTCTTCTACAGCCAGCCTGGCTAGCTGCAGCCTCAGGTCCCTCTCTTCCCTCCTATCTCTGAGCTCCTCAGGTGACAGGGAATGGGAGGAGGCACCGCTGCCAGGCTAGGACCCAGTACTGGACTCCCTATCAATGGGGTCCTCTCTCTCTACTGGCGTTCCTGGCCAGTCATCTTCTCCCTCAGTGTCTAACTCTTCGGGGTCACTGTCCCCCTGGGGTGGGGACCCTCCTTCTCAGAGTCCTCACTACTCTCATCGGTCTCGACAGGGTCTCTCTCAGAACCATCCCCACTTTTTCTTTTGCTATCCAGTCTGCCTCCTCAAAATTGAACAGGGCTCTCCTGAGGACCTTCATATTGGATTCACCATCCATAACAAGTATACCTCTTTCCCTGCAGAATCCCCTTAACTCTCCAGAGTGGAAAGCAACAACTCATCCATGTCAAAGGTAGACTTCATTTTGTTAAGAGTACAACACTGGCATAAAACAAAGAGTCCAAAGTGCAAGTATACAACACAGGAGTAAAAATAAAAATGACTAGTTTGAGGGAACAGGAGAATAATTAAAAAAAGACAATTAGAACATGTAATTGTCTAAGTGCAATTTGTGGTGCAAAAATGAGTCACAAAGGTACTGTGCAAGCGCAAGCCCTATCCCACCGCTGCCATCAATTTTAGAAATGGGGTTTCTGGTTGGCTAGGGTAGGCACCTAAGCCAGGCAGAACCCACCCACTCTAGTCAGGGGAGTTACACGTCCAAGATAACCCATCCTCACCCCCTTGGTAGCTTGTACGAGTTGTCAGGCCTAACCCGGAGGCAATGTGTAAAGCGTTTGCACAACACACACAGCACACATGACGCAAGATGTACACCACAAAGTAAACACAACACTGAGCTATGTAAAAATAAACTGAATTGCACAAACCATAATTAGACCAAACATTACACGTCAGTAATACCTGGCTACCTTAGAAGTTGTCAGAATGTTTCACAAGTTACTAATACTCTGCAGGAATAAGCAGTTGTCACATTAGAACACGTAAGTACTCAGGATTCTACAACATAAGCAGTAGTGAGGAATCACAGTAAATAGATGCACTTGTCATGAATACCTTATACGTGCCCTTAAAGGAACATTATTACATATGGCAAGACATAAAAAGTATATATATATATCATTAGGAAAATAACCCTGGAGCATACCACCCTCCCAGTGTCCCCAAAAGTACCTGGTTCTTGTAGCACAAGGCACTCCTAGTGCCTGGAAGTTCAATATAGGGCCCCCCGGTGCTCCTATGCGCTCAACGGGGGCCACGCTTGGCTCCTAGGGGAGAGCAGCAGTCGGCACCCTCTCTGATTTCCTAACGGGCCCCTCCTGGGGCCTGCGATCTTTGGGGGCCTTCACTGGCCCTAACACCAAGGGGGGGGACCACCACAAATGCCAGGTAAGTTACGGGGGCGATCGCACCCCTAAGGCAGTGGCCGTGGGGAAGGACTCCCTCTCTGCTCCCTGTGCCCTGCGTTTTGCAATTAGATGAACCTCCTCATGGGAGGAAGAACCTCCGAGGCTGGGATCCTCTCCCATCAAGAGGGAAAGGAGAGGGTGTGTGCCGCGAGCTCTTTAGAGCCCGGTGCTTCACTCCACTCAAGGAGCCGGCACATCCTACGTGGTGCACGTACTGCTCCTGAGCTCTTCCCGGGCCGCGCGGTGAGAGTGCACCCAAAAGCAGTGCTGGTCTGTGCCCCAGGGGCGCCTCTAGATGGCCTCCCGTGCCCCAGGGGTACTGTTGGGAGCACAAGTGCTCTAAGCTTCACTGTGTCATGCCCCGGGGGAACCAGAAGACGCACGTTTCATACGCGCTTGAGTAATCTGGGTTGCAGCAGTGATTCCCCCTTGCAGGGCGCCTAGCAGCACTCCTCCAGGCGTGTTTTGTGAGAAGAAACGTCAGGGCACTTCCCCAGGCACGTTTGGAGGACTTGGCAAGGCACTTCTCTAGGTGCCCAAAGGATTTAAATAGAAAAAGTGCTCCTCGTGCCCTCTGTAATCAGGGCACAGCGCTCCCTAGCGCTGAAGAGCAGAGGTGTGCAGGGAGGCCAGGGCCACAGTAGTCAGTCCCTGGGAGACACAAAGTAGAGCACAGGACAGTGGGGCCCAGCAACAGGCCAGCACAAAGTGGATGCAAGCAGTGGCAGTCCCTCCTGTGGGTCACAGGTTAGCACAACATCAGCAGTCCATGGCGGTCCCTGGTGAGTCCTCCAAGCAGCCTTCGGTCCAGTTCCAAGAATGTCTAAATTGTGGGGAAAATTCCCCTGTATTTATACTAAGGTTGCATTGTCTCTTACAATGAGGAGGAGAGTGGGTTCCAACCAGTTACAACTGGTTCTGGGAGTGCCCCTTCTCTCCTCCAGCACGGCCTCCAAACATCAGTGGGGGAAAACGACCCTATTGTGGGAGGCCAGTTCACAGCCTTTACAAATGCAGGTGTGCCCCGCATCTCCCTTCTCTCAGCCCAGGAAGACCATACAATATGTAGATGTACCTCTCTGACACCTCCACCCTCCCTGTGTACAGGCTGTCTGAAAAGTATGCACAAAGCCCCAACTGTCAGTCTGCCCAGACGTGGATTGGAGTTAAGCTGCAAAAACACCAGTCATAAGCACAGAGAAATGTGCACTTTCTAGAAGTGGCATTTCTGTAATAGTAATAAAATATACACTTACACCAGTAAGCAGCATTTCTTATCCCCATTACAACCATACCAAACATGCCTACCCTACCCCTCCTAAATCAGACAACACCCCTTACACATAAGGCAGGGCATTTTTAATGCAATCCTATGAGAAGGTAGCACTCACAGCAGTGAGACACCAAGTTAGGCCGTTTGTCACTACTAGGACAGGCCTCGCAACCAGGCACATGTCCTGCCTTCTACATACATTGCACCCTGCCCATAAGGCCTAGGGGTGACTTACATGTAGTAAAAGGGGAATTATGGGCATGGCAAGTAAATTTAGATGACAGGTCCCTGTGGCAGACAACTGTGCACACAGGCCCTGCGCTAGCAGGCCTGAGATAGGTTTGAGGGGCTACTTTGGTGGGTGGCGCAAGCAGCGCTGCAGGCCCATTAGTAGCATTTAATTTACAGGCCCTGGGTATAGGGATACCACTTTACAAGGGACTTATAGGTAAATTAAACATGCCTATTAGGTATAAGCCAATCATACCAATTTTACAAGGGAGAGCACACGCACTTTAGCACTGGTTAGCAGTGAAAATGTGCTCAGAGTCATAACGTCAGCCAACAAAGGTCAGAAAAATAAGGAGGCAATAGCAAAAAGTCTGGGGAATGACCCTGTAAAAGGGCCAGGTCCAAGATTGAGTCTACCACTTCACCAGCCACTGCAATGTGTTATATCTCACTTTCTTAGGGGGTTTTCGTAAGCCTGAGGAAATCAAATTCTAATATTCTTGAAAAATTAAATCAAGAAAATAAGTATCGCTTAGATTTGCATTTACATTGGAGGAGTTACAAAAAAACTAAATGTAGTATTTGCAAAATTTGTGAAATAGTATTCCCTAAAGTCTGGGAGCCTAAGGACCCCCTCCCTTACAGGATGGTATAGTATATGCAAAGACAGTCTGATAAATTTATTGGCCCACAAAAAGGCAGAAAACATTCCCTCAAGCTCCATAAAAAACTTAGGCCCAGATTTAAGAGGGCCTAGCGCCTCCTTGTGCCACTAAAGCGCCATTTTTAGGGTCAAGCGCGTGCAAGCGCTCTGGCCTCTGTTGTAATGTCTCTGTGGGCTTTTAACTATGCCCATCAGTTTGGTTGGTTAGTGGGCTTGCCTTTTAAAATTTGCTTGATTTCATTAGTGATAGGCATGCATTTGGCATGCCTTTTCCGGTGTTTAGCCCTCCTCTGCAGCACCAGTAAACTACTGAAAACATATGAGGCTCCGTGTTTTTCGAATACCTTCTGCAGTATTTCTTTTTATTTCCCACATAGCGTGACCTCGCTGGGCAGTAGTTCAGTGCTTTGCCTCACATCGACCCAGTTACATGAATAATCATACTTTTGCTGGCTACATGGATAATTCTACTTTTTCCGGTTACATGGATAATTGCACTTTTGCTGATACGTTTCACTGCGAGAAAACTTATGTTTCCTTTTCTGTGTCTCCTTCATGCTCATTGCGACCGTCGACTCACATATGTGAAACTGTTTTACTTTTTATTATCAGTTTACGTGGCAAGAAAAGTCTGGTTATGAGTTTACAAAGCTAATAGCTCTAGCTCGAGCAAAGGCGAGACCCATTGCTTTGCAAATGCTTTTTTTGCCGACCAGCGAGGACCGAGCAGTGAGGACCCAAGCAGCCCCACCGAGCTTGGTAACCTCCCCCCTACTAAATTAAATTCCATGCCTTGCAATATAATGACAAAAGGGCGCGCTGTGAGCTCGTCCTCCTAGGCTCAGCTACAGCCTCACTAGCGAGGAACTCAGCAACCAGCATTATAAAGGTGTGGGAGCAGCATCAGCTTGTGTTTGTGAAGGCAGGGATGCTGTGAGCAATGGCACGTCCTTTGATCGATAAAAAGAAATACCATTTAAACATGTGAAGAGGATACAGTTGTTCGTATGTATAGAATTCAATAGCACTCAGTTTAAGTTTTGGAAATCCCACAAAACATGAGTAATACGATAGCAGCGTTTGCATCTCAGCATGCCACAATGGCTTCTAGAATTTCACATGGAGTATTGGAGATAAATCCTCCCTTCTGTGTTTTTCTCGCTTGAAGTGCGAGTGACATTTTCTCTTACACAGTCGTTTGCATTTGTGTTTTTTTTCCTGTTTTTACATTATGTCGTAATAATTTTTTCACTGGTGTCCCTGGACATATGCTAAGCCCCATCTGGGGTGATTTACACTACTCTCATTATCAAAAATGTTTACCCGCGGCTGCTGCTGTTTCTTAATCACTTAGAACTGTACAAAGGCATTGAGTGCCTTGTCTTTTTAAGGTTTCTGTTTGTGGGTTTGAGTGGGTTGTTGCAATTGTTAGCGCGTCTGACGTTAATAAGTACATTTACATGGGGACACGAATAGGTCGATGAACCTTTTGACTCGCAATTAATATGTTCCCACCATAACTCCAGTATATGCAGATCAATAATCAATAATTAATCAATAATATCAATGATCAATGATAATCAATAGAATTAGCAATCAATGGAGTCAGTAATTTTTCACACACCATGACTGAAAGGTCATGAATAACCACACCTTTAGTAAAAGTTAGAATATTTATTTCCTTATATTGACAATGCTAATGTAACGTGAAATAAACTCATAATCAAATGATAAAAATACAGAAACATCACTGGCTGTCAAAAGTGATGAAAGAAACATAATCTGATCAAAGCTTGCACCACTACACATTTTAAAATTACAGTACGAATTAATAGTGAGAACAATTGCGCCAACGATCTGACATACATTTAGATTAAGCAAAGAAAAGGCATCAAACGTTATTCCCTATAGCAGACTTTTATTAGTAAGGATCCCTTATCTAACACCAGATTAACATCAGCATGTTGGGCTTCATGCAAAAGAATTTAGTAAACACAAATTTGGAAAACATCTAACTATGGCTGTATCAAAATAGCGTGGTTGGTATCTAGAAAGATAAAGAAACACATCAGTAAAAATATATCTCTCCTCAAATGGATTGGCAAGCTAAGATAGTCTTTGTCATCAGGACATCAGTTCGGTCAACAAGGCATCAGGATTCAGCATCAAAGTTCAGGAAAGGCAAAGTCTTAAAGCAGTAAAGTTAAGCACGTCTCTTGTCAAGACGCGCAAGAAAGTAATGGTGGTGGCAAAAGGCAAAAGCGCAATGGGCAAATGGCAGCATCTTCTCAGTGCAGTCCGGCTAAGTTAGATTTCCTAAAACTACTTCCCAAGTCCCTATTGGTCAAGAGATCGCATGTTCACACTTTGTCCAATAAAACTAAAACTTCAAATCTATGATTTCTACTACTACTCGGTTCACATGTCACTGATTGGCTTTTCTTGTAATTCAGCTTGTCAGGTAACAATATTGTTGCATCTTACACTCCAGTCAGTGTCTTTCTTCATTGTTCTCCTCCTGAGAAAGTCAGTCTTACATACATTACGCTCATATTGTAACATTTAGCAAGAACAGCATCTCCTAGCAATCGGTTTTCATGAGAAAGACTTTTAGCTATGAGCACTTTTAGTCAGTACAGTGGAAAATCACAGTTTAATTCTATGAACAGCTATTTTATTAAAAGTTTAAGAAATACAGCTTGATATGAGCCATGCAACTAGGCCAGGACCTCCGCTAAGTTAAGGCCTACAATTAATAAAGCTAGCACATAATGCATAACCCTTAATATGATGCAATACTACATTAATCAAACAAAAGCTTAATATTTCATATTAATAAGCCATTAATAAGTATACTTCCTGAACATTGGCGGCCACTCATCGTGATGCGTGCATTATTTTTCCCTTATATTATTACATTTTCTACACAAATCCATTACTCATATTAAATGACTATTCATTAATATTTTTATTAAAACACCTGCTTCAGCACACTGCAACTATGCAAGGAGCCCTTGAACGACACATAACGTGTGTATATTTAAACCCCATTAAACCCAGTCTTTTCTGAGCATTACAGTCAAGATAATACTACAATTATGCTACAATATAGTGGCAATATTTTAATTTTTTGCTGCAGAAAGAGGAAGAAGGTAAATGGAAGTGCTTTAATTATATGCAGGGCCACTAGAATTATGTGGCACAGAGGACCATATTATCCTGCAGGGTTGACAATTTTATGTGGCAAGAAAAGTCCAGTTATGCATTTACAGCACCAATAGCTTTAACTCAAGCAAATGCTGGACCTATTGCATTGCAAATGCGTTTTTTAAATAATAATGTGGCCCAATGAGGCCAAAATCCCTGCGCCATATTCACAAATATTTACAAATGCATGCATTGCGCCACTTTGTAACCCCTTGTGCCACAGTACACCTACTCCAGGCATAATGTATGCAAAGAGGGCGTTCCCCTGTTAGGGGAAGAGCAAAAATGGCACAGTGGAAAGGAAATTACACGGCTTCATTTTTTGCCACTACTCTTAATGCCTGCAGAGAGCAGTCATTAAAAGGCGGCACATTATTGCTTTCAGTGGGCCCCTATGTACTGTGCAGGAGTAGCGCCAACATTTTAGTCCTAATCCTACACAGTACATCAATGCTATTGCCCCCAGCCAGCGCCGTATATTAAAAGCGGCGCACACATGGTGGCAGTAGGAGGCACTAAGGGGCGCAAGAAAAAGGGGCGTTGCACTGGATGCAGTGCCACTTTTCTTAAATCAGGCCGAAAGTCTTTTGGTCTAGATAGAGGGCAGCAAACAGAAAGTTGCATAGGGGAAGAATAGACATGCGAATCAGAGCAGCACAACCTAAGAACGACAGTTGTAAATTGTTTTTTTTTAGGGAGTAGTGCCTTGATTTTAGCAATGAGAGAGGTATAATTTAACACAAATAAATCATTAATGTTGCCAGAAACAAACACTAGCGCCTAGGCATGGTATTAATCAGTGAAGAAAATCAGAAAGTAAAGTATCAGCTGCACATTCAAACAGCAAAATCTCTATTTTGGACTTGTTAATTTTATAGCCCTCAAGCTCTTGGTATTCTTGAATGATTCCAAACATCTTTTCCGAATATCTATGTCAGATTTTAGGAACAAAGCAATGTCATCTGCATAGAATTGAATAGGTATGGGAGGTATCACTTCAGCATTTGTGCGAATAGCTATTGCTAATGTTCAATAAACAGGGCAGAAAGTAATGGCGACAGGGAACAATCCTGCTGTGTGCCCCTTCCCACTTCACACGAGCCGACCTTAGTGCAGTTAACAATTTTTTGCGCTGTATCACTTCTATACAGGCGCATTACCATCTCTATAAACCTAGAGAGAAAACCAAATTCCCTAAGAATAGTAAAAAGACTTTCCACACAGACCATATCAATAATTGCCTATCTGGCACCAAGCCACACTGGTCAGCATGAATGACAAACCCCTTGACCTTACGCATGTGATTGGCTAATAATTTAGTGAACATTTTATAGTCCACATTTAACAGGCTAATAGGTCTAAAAGAATTAATATTACCCATAGCCTTACCCATTTTTAAAAAGCTTACTACTACAGCTGAGTGAAAGGACATTGGGATTTTCCCCCTTCTAAAATAAGATTTGCCAGTGTTAATAGTTTGGGGTTTACTATTAGTGCAAACTTCTTAAAAAATTCCACTGGTAGGCCACCTCCCCAAAGAGTTTTGCTGCTCGACCAGCTCTACTTTTTCTAATACAAATTTGGCCGCCAAAGCCTGAGCCTGACTTGTTTGTAGCTTGGGTATGGAAAGTTTACTTAAAAAATCCCTTTATCGGGTAACATCTACCTGCTATTGCTGGTTGTCGACTTCTGTGTAGGGTCTAAGGACAGCTTTTTGAATATCTTCTGGATCCGTTATAGGGAAATGGGTGCCCTGATCAATAAGTACAGTGATTTTATTATGCGAGGCCCGCTCCCGTTCCTGCCTAGTCAAAAACCTGCCTGCATACTCACTTTCTTCAGATACCTGCTAAAGATATGTGGAGTTGGCTACATAACCTTGTGTCAAAAAATAATCCTGCATACAACTTCTTGCTGGATTAAACCCCTCCCCGCCCCCGGAAGTGAGCGTTGACGGGCCACAGCTGCTGAACTGAACGTTTTGGTTCGGAAGGCACCCTCTTGAGCCTCCTTGTGAGGAACTGTGTACAGAGCTCAGTAAAGAGGCGAGCGAGTGCCTAGAGTCAGCAGGGGCAGCACAAGGAGGGGAGCTGCGGAAGGTGCGTCATGTAGAGGAAGATCAGGACCAGTCGGCAGAAGGCAGATGGCAGAAGACAGGGGGAGGCTTTGCATAGGCTTTCTAAAATAGAGGAGGTGATGCCTTTGCTCCCACAAAGACTTAAAGAGGCCGAGAGTCAGATCTCCAGATTAGAGGATCAGGTTCCCTCGATGCAGCAAGAAGTCACACAACTGACAAAAGTAACACGTTTCCTTCCCTCCGGGTGATGCAGGTGAGTGTTTGAACCACTCTGAGGAGTCGGGTGGCTTAGCCTCACCCCCTGTGGGGCGGGCAGATGGCCACGAAAGGGCTGAGGAAGGGCCAAAGCTACACTACCTTATGCAGTAGATCCTGTAATCTCGGACAATGAAGCCCCTCAAATGTTGGCTCAAGTTTGCTGCTAAATGTTCACAGATTTAGATTTTGATTATAGGCAGTTTGAATGCTAGCTACCCCTTGTTAGCAGTTCTCGCACTCCTCGCCACAAAACCACTAATCCTAAAGGTGCGGCATCCAGCCAGTTGTCCTCAGCCTCCAAATTTAGGTGTAAAGGGGCCCAGGGAAAGGTTGCAATGAAAATCCATTGAGACTCTCGGCAGTTAATGGCATCCATAGGAGACAAGAATGTAGGGGCCCCAAATAACTGTATGATCCAAGAGCAGTCACTGAGAGTCAGGGGCATGTGTAACTAGAGACCTCTGGTGCAGACCCGGCATCAGTAGGAATAGTGAGCTCCACTCAAGGGTTGCATGCTGCCTCTGTATCTCCCCCTTCTAGCTTTAAGCAATATCCGCTCTTTGGGAAACAGGCAAGTAAACCTTCAGCCTTGGTGGAAGCTCAAGCAGTCTCTCAAACAAACTCTCAAGCAAACCCTCAGAATAACAGCTGAAGTGAGGAAGGCAAAGAGGAAACAGAGGGACCTCCCAGTACTAGCGAATTGAAAGAGGTGGGGCCTTCTCTGCTTGCAGCAGATAGGAATACGATGGGCCCCCACCTGAGTCAATGGCCACTGAATTCAAATGACCTTGGGGAAGGGTTGGAACAGTGAGTAAAAAGAACTTTGGACATTATTCTGATTGATATTAGGGATCTGAAGAGAGCACATATATAGTAGATAGCTATGATCAATGAAAGGCTGTTTAAAACAGAGGACGTGATGGCTTTGCTCACACAAAGACTTAAAGAGACTGAGAGTTGGATCTCAACATTAGGGGATCAGGTTATCTCAATGCAGCAGGAATTCACACAACTGACAAAAAGTAAAATCGCCCTGTAGCACAAACTACAGGACTTGGAGAATTACAATCAGAGCTCAAATCTCTGTATAGTGTGAGTGGCGGAAAGGAGTGAAGGATCATAAGTCAGGGAATTGGCAGAATCTCTTTTGAAGCAAGCAATTCCAGAGCTGTCCAGGGATGTAACTATTATAAGAACACACAGAGTCCCTGTACACCAAATTGGAGGGGCAAAATATCCATGTGTAGTTTTACTAAACTTTGCCGACTATAGGGTGAAGGAGCTTATTTTGTTTAAGGCTGTTATAAAGAAAACTCTTTCAACCCCACAGGTGCCTCACGTTCGAATTTTCTCTGATATGTCAGCAGCCTTGGCATGGAAGTGCAGAGACTTCTTTAAGATGATTGACTCATTCAAAGCCAGTGGGGCCCAAGCAACTATTGTCCACCAGTCCAAACTCCGTGTCCTAGCAAGGGGGCAGATATTTTTCTATGTAACGATGTAGGTGAAGTGCAGGTGTTGCCTCAGGATATGGGCTGCAAGGACATTAAATAGCCAAGGGGTACTAATGAACATGCAGTGTAACAGATGCGGGAAGTGCCACTGGTATTGGAAAGCTCGGTTGATTGAGATTTGGTTTGGACCCTCAGGGGTGTTTGGTCAAGAACCTCTCTGCTGGGGGCCTGTTGGTTTAAGCGCACAGGAGGGTACAATAGAATGGCACCCAATGTACTTTTGCGGGGGACAGAGAAAATGTGGTCACTTTTTCTTTTAGGTGGGAACAGGGTTGGGCAAGGGATAGGGTGGGTAGATCACTGCAAGGTGGAAAATGAGAGAGTTCCTTTGTTAATAAACACAGATTGGAAATTAATGACAACCTTAGTTGAGGATATGCTTCACAACAATGCAAACATACAAAAGGAAGCTAGCTGTGGACCAAGTACCATTCACTCAAGGAGTATTTCAAAGAGCACAGGACTAAAAGGAAGTTGAAGTGTTTACTTTCAAAATATGGGTCAATTGAGTTAGACTAAATGTTGTTAAGTGATCGTGACTGTGAAGCCAGCTACCTTAGTCTTTTTAGGCACTTTAGGTCTTAGTGGGACTATTGGCACTTTAAAATAATAGGGCAATCAAGGCGCTTTGGGCTCGGTAGTCTAGGCATTTTTAACCGCCTAGACAGCCAGAAATAAATCCAGGCCTCATGATAGGTGAATTAGGTCATTCCAAGTGTAGACACTATGGGGGTCATTCTGACTCCCGCCGGCCGCGGTAACCGCAGGGCCGGCGGGAGCCGCCAGAATACCGCTGCGCGGTCAGAAGACCGCCGCAGTTATTCTGAGTTTCCCGCTGGGCGGTCGGGCGACCGCCAGAAGGCCGCCCGCCCGCCCAGCGGGAAACCCCCTTCCACGAGGATGCCGGCTCCGAATGGAGCCGGCGTAGTGGAAAGGGTACGACGGGTGCAGTTGCACCCGTCGCGATTTTCAGTGTCTGCATGGCACCCCTTACCGCCATCCTGTTCCTGGCGGCCAAAAAGGGGGTCGGAATCCCCATGACGGCGCAGCAAGCTGCGCCGCCGTGGAGGATTCCCCAGGGCAGCGGGAACCCGGCGGTACACCGCCGGTTTCCCGTTTCTGACCGCGGCTGTACCGCCGCGGTCAGAATGCCCAGGGATGCACCGCCAGCCTGTTGGCGGTGCATCCGCGGTCCCCTGCCCTGGCGGATTTTACCACCAGGGTCGGAATGACCCCCTAAGTATTGATATCTACAATAGGGGTCTATAGGGATCACATAAGGATAGTTTCATTTAATGCAAACAGCCTCAATAAGAAAAACAAAGCTAGGGCCATAGAAGCTTGAATTAAGGGGCACTCTCTGGATGTCGTGCTTCCACAAGAGACATACTTTAGAGATAAGAGTCATGATCCATAATGAATGTTTTCACACCGGATTGGGTTCTGCTGTTTGTCACATGCGAGTGCAGTATGCAGAGGGGTGGCTCTTTATGTTAGTAGACATTTTCTTTTTGAGGTTACGTGCTCCCAGGTCGAGGCAGAAGGTAGATGGCTACTAGTAAGTGGGCTTGTAAACAAAATCAGGCTCACTGTAGCCACCTTATCTGCACCAATCTCAAATGAAATAAAGCCCTTGACTGAACTGTGCCAGACGTTGCTTAGTATACCAGGTCTGTTGATCTTAGGGGGAGATTTTGCTGTTCTTCAAAACCCAAAGTTGGATTCATTCACAGGCATGCGCAGGTTGAATAAGCCAAATCTGGCTTGTTGTTTGGCTCAGTTTGCTAGTGTCTATATTACTTCTACTGAAATTATTTAGTGCATAAAACTGACGGCTCAGAGAGCATAGTCAGAGACAGCATTGCATCTTGTGCGTATTAATGCTTTGTGCTGTCGTACACCTGCTAATAAGGCAGCGCTTAATCAGAGGGGAGTGTTGAACTTTTTTTTTTGGCACAAGGAGTCAATAAATGAAACACACACTAAGGTGGTCATTACAACATTGGCGGTAAAAGGCGCTTACCGCCGTGCAAAAGACCGCCAACATACCGCCGCGGCCTCAGAATTCCGCCACAGCTATTATGACCCACATCTCGAAACCCGACAAAATTCAGACACCCACACAAGTCCGCCACACCAAACGTCAGTGATAAAGTGGCGAAAACAAAACCTCCACTGTCACGCCAACAGAAATACGCCCACGCTATCACAACCAACGAATCCACGCGGCGGTCTTTCAACCACGGTATTCCATTGGTGGTACACACTGCCGCGCTCAAAATACACACACTTCTACAAAACACCGCCACATTGGACAATTCCAAATACACACACCTGATACACATACACACACCACTCCCACACACCCATTACAATATAAAACACACACCCACATCACCCACAAACCCCTACGACAAAATTACAGAGAGAAGACCAGAGAGAGACACCACCATCCACAAACTAGCATCCACAGGCTCTCAACACCATCACCCACACAACTTCCACGCACAAAACACCACACACCACTACATATCACCACACTTATCACCACACACACCACCCCACACATCACCTACACCACCCCATGGCACGGCAAAGACACCCCAGGTTCTCGGAGGAGGAGCTCAGTGTCATGGTGGAGGAAATCGTCCGGGTAGAGCCACAGCTATTTGGAGCACAGGTGCAGCACACCTCCATTGCAAGGAAGATGGAGCTATGGCGAAGAATAGTCGACAGGGTCAACGCAGTGGGACAACACCCAAGAAATCAGGACGACATTAGGAAGAGGTGGAACGACCTACGGGGGAAGGTGCGTTCCGTGGTCTCCAGACACCACCTGGCGGTTCAGCGGACTGGCGGCAGACCGCCACCTCCTCACCCACAACTAACAATATGGGAGGAGCAGGTCTTGGCGATTCTGCATCCTGAGGGCCTCGCAGGAGTCGGTGGAGGAATGGACTCTGGTAAGTCAAACCTTTAACTACCATATCCCCCACCCTACCTGCATGCTATCACATACCCCCACCCTCGCCCCCTCCCCTATCACTCCAACTCCTCACAAATGTACCAATATCACAAACCACACATCCCAACACCAAGCCTTGCATGCAACACCAACGCATGGACACCCATCACTAAAGTATGCCCACTGCACATACCCATACACCCACCTAAACCAGCATCACACAAGTCCCCACATAGGAATGCAAGCACTGGGGTACACGGTCACCCACCCATTGCACACCATGACACACACAGATGCAATAATTATGCTTTTACACCCCTGCAGGACCACTACCCAACGTCACCAGACAGGTGGGTCCAGACATCTCCACCCCACCCACAGAAGAAGTCCACAGTGATGACAGCAGCTCTGTCCAACTGGATCTAGATGACCAGCCCTGACCATCGTGGGCCTCAGGACAGTCGGTTCCCCTCACACAGGCACAGGCCACCACAGACCTTCCACCCTCTGGTAACACCAGCACAGCACCCAACCAGCAGGCCCATACCTCCGTACCCAGGACACGTCAATCAGCTTTGTGTCCACCACTACAGGGAACCCAGGATAACCCACCGGCAGTGGCAGTAGGCACACAGTCCAGGGGACGGAGGCCCAGGAACACAGGGGAACTGGGAGGGCTCTGTGCGACAGGGGGCGGACAAGCCAAGGGAGCCCACTCTCCACGAGGCCCTCTCCTCCATCATGGGAGCATACCACCACTCCCAGGAGACGATGGCAACGGTCCTGGCCAAGTTTTAGGAGACCCAGCGCATGCAGGAGGAACAGTATTTGGGGTTCAGGGAGGAACTCAGAACCATCAGCCCCGCCCTGGGCACCATCATAGGGGTGCTGAAGGAAATACTCACAACCAGGAGGGACACTGTGGCACTCCAGGGGGCCCCTGACACTAGCATGGACGATGAACTGCCCACCACCTCCGCCGGCGCTAGTGGACAGGAGGCACCGCCACAGGACCACCACACCAGCACCCCACCCCCTGCAGATGGAGAACCACCCCGCAAGCGGTCTCTGAGATCCAGGAACAAGACAGAGCACGATGCCAAGACCCCCGGCAAGAAATTAGACGACCCTGATTGTCAACCCACTGTCCTACTTTGTCACCCTGTCCATATTGGAACTGCCCCAGCTCCACTTCCTATGCCCATATGGGCAATGCACCTATGAGACAAATAGACTGGACTCTGCCATGGACACTCCTCCGCCATCACCCCTCACCATTTAACTTCCCCGTCCAATATTTTGTATGCAAATAAACACACCTAAAGCACCAAAAGATCTGGAGTCTGTCTGTGATTTTGAAATAGTGTATTTTCAATTACAGTGACAACATTTCCAGGAAATAGTAATGTCAACATACCTATGTCACACAGCTCTAGTCCATGAGGAATCTAAGCAGATGACACAAGTTGGACCCCACACTTGTGAAACCGTAAGGGAAAGTGACAACTCAGTGACCATACACTGGGTGAAATCGACAGACAGGATAGAGGTAGAAGTGTAAAAGTATTTGTAGTACGCAGGAATGTATTCTCACCTGTGTTTCACTGGAAATATTGCTGGATGACTGAGTCCCTGTTGTCAATGTCTTCTTCCTCTGCTTCCTCCTCATCACTGTCCACAGGCTCCACAGCTGCCACAACACCGCCATCTGGACCATCCTAGGGATCCACCTGTCATATGGAGGCACCTAAACCTGGCCTTCAGGAGGCCGAAGGTGCGTTGGATCACCCTCCTAGTCCGCCCATGGGCCTCATTCTAGCGTTTCTCTGCCCTGGTCCTGGGATTCCTCACTGGGGTCAGTAGCCATGACAGGTTGGGGTAACCAGAGTCACCTAATACCCACACCCGGTGCCTCTGTAGTTGACCCATCACATAAGGAATGCTGCTATTCCGCATGATGTAGGTGTCATGCACTGAGCCAGGGAACATGGCATTCACATGGGAGATGTACTGGTCTGCCAAAACATACCATCTGTACATTCATCGAATCATAACTCTTCCGGTTCCTGTACACCTGTTCACTCCTGTGGGGGGGAACCAAAGCCACATGGGTCCCATCAATGGCACCTATGATGTTGGGGATATGTCCAATGGCATAGAAGTCACCTTTCACTGTAGGCAAGTCCTCCATCTGAGAGAAAACGATGTAGCTCCGCATGTGTTTCAGCAGGGCAGACAATACTCTGGACAACACGTTGGAAAACATAGGCTGGGACATCCCTGATGCCATGGCCACAGTTGTTTGAAAAGACCCACTTGCAAAGAAATGGAGCACTAATAGCACCTGCACTTGAGGGGGGATTCCAGTGGGATGGCGGATTGCTGACATCAGGTCTGGCTCCAACTGGGTACACAGTTCCTGGATTGTGGCACGGTCAAACCTGTAGGTGATGATCAAATTTCTTTCCTCCATTGTCAACAGGTCCACCAGCGGTCGGTACACCGGAGGATTCCGCCATCTCCTCACATGTCCCAGCGGACGGGGTCTATGAAGGACAACAGCGAGCACAGAGTCAAACAACTCAGAGGTATGTACCCACAGTCTACACAGAACACCAATCATACACAAAATCTGGCCTGTACGTGTGTTGAGAGTAGGCCTATGTATGTGTCACGCAGTTGGTAATTAGGCCATGTGGGCCCCTGAAATGGCGGCTGCCTGACCTCCAAAGCGGGGCAATGGGATGTGAGGTAACTGCGCTGGCGTTGTACACTGTTGCGGTAGGCGGTCGAAGACCGTGGCGCAATGCTGCATTGGTTAACCTTGGACCCTAGCTGCAGCCTCAGGTCCCTCTCTTCCCTCCTATCTCTGAGCTCCTCAGGTGACAGGGAATGGGAGGAGGCACCGCTGCCAGGCTAGGACCCAGTACTGGACTCCCTATCAATGGGGTCCTCTCTCTCTACTGGCGTTCCTGGCCAGTCATCTTCTCCCTCAGTGTCTAACTCTTCGGGGTCACTGTCCCCCTGGGGTGGGGACCCTCCTTCTCAGAGTCCTCACTACTCTCATCGGTCTCGACAGGGTCTCTCTCAGAACCATCCCCACTTTTTCTTTTGCTATCCAGTCTGCCTCCTCAAAATTGAACAGGGCTCTCCTGAGGACCTTCATATTGGATTCACCATCCATAACAAGTATACCTCTTTCCCTGCAGAATCCCCTTAACTCTCCAGAGTGGAAAGCAACAACTCATCCATGTCAAAGGTAGACTTCATTTTGTTAAGAGTACAACACTGGCATAAAACAAAGAGTCCAAAGTGCAAGTATACAACACAGGAGTAAAAATAAAAATGACTAGTTTGAGGGAACAGGAGAATAATTAAAAAAAGACAATTAGAACATGTAATTGTCTAAGTGCAATTTGTGGTGCAAAAATGAGTCACAAAGGTACTGTGCAAGCGCAAGCCCTATCCCACCGCTGCCATCAATTTTAGAAATGGGGTTTCTGGTTGGCTAGGGTAGGCACCTAAGCCAGGCAGAACCCACCCACTCTAGTCAGGGGAGTTACACGTCCAAGATAACCCATCCTCACCCCCTTGGTAGCTTGTACGAGTTGTCAGGCCTAACCCGGAGGCAATGTGTAAAGCGTTTGCACAACACACACAGCACACATGACGCAAGATGTACACCACAAAGTAAACACAACACTGAGCTATGTAAAAATAAACTGAATTGCACAAACCATAATTAGACCAAACATTACACGTCAGTAATACCTGGCTACCTTAGAAGTTGTCAGAATGTTTCACAAGTTACTAATACTCTGCAGGAATAAGCAGTTGTCACATTAGAACACGTAAGTACTCAGGATTCTACAACATAAGCAGTAGTGAGGAATCACAGTAAATAGATGCACTTGTCATGAATACCTTATACGTGCCCTTAAAGGAACATTATTACATATGGCAAGACATAAAAAGTATATATATATATCATTAGGAAAATAACCCTGGAGCATACCACCCTCCCAGTGTCCCCAAAAGTACCTGGTTCTTGTAGCACAAGGCACTCCTAGTGCCTGGAAGTTCAATATAGGGCCCCCCGGTGCTCCTATGCGCTCAACGGGGGCCACGCTTGGCTCCTAGGGGAGAGCAGCAGTCGGCACCCTCTCTGATTTCCTAACGGGCCCCTCCTGGGGCCTGCGATCTTTGGGGGCCTTCACTGGCCCTAACACCAAGGGGGGGGACCACCACAAATGCCAGGTAAGTTACGGGGGCGATCGCACCCCTAAGGCAGTGGCCGTGGGGAAGGACTCCCTCTCTGCTCCCTGTGCCCTGCGTTTTGCAATTAGATGAACCTCCTCATGGGAGGAAGAACCTCCGAGGCTGGGATCCTCTCCCATCAAGAGGGAAAGGAGAGGGTGTGTGCCGCGAGCTCTTTAGAGCCCGGTGCTTCACTCCACTCAAGGAGCCGGCACATCCTACGTGGTGCACGTACTGCTCCTGAGCTCTTCCCGGGCCGCGCGGTGAGAGTGCACCCAAAAGCAGTGCTGGTCTGTGCCCCAGGGGCGCCTCTAGATGGCCTCCCGTGCCCCAGGGGTACTGTTGGGAGCACAAGTGCTCTAAGCTTCACTGTGTCATGCCCCGGGGGAACCAGAAGACGCACGTTTCATACGCGCTTGAGTAATCTGGGTTGCAGCAGTGATTCCCCCTTGCAGGGCGCCTAGCAGCACTCCTCCAGGCGTGTTTTGTGAGAAGAAACGTCAGGGCACTTCCCCAGGCACGTTTGGAGGACTTGGCAAGGCACTTCTCTAGGTGCCCAAAGGATTTAAATAGAAAAAGTGCTCCTCGTGCCCTCTGTAATCAGGGCACAGCGCTCCCTAGCGCTGAAGAGCAGAGGTGTGCAGGGAGGCCAGGGCCACAGTAGTCAGTCCCTGGGAGACACAAAGTAGAGCACAGGACAGTGGGGCCCAGCAACAGGCCAGCACAAAGTGGATGCAAGCAGTGGCAGTCCCTCCTGTGGGTCACAGGTTAGCACAACATCAGCAGTCCATGGCGGTCCCTGGTGAGTCCTCCAAGCAGCCTTCGGTCCAGTTCCAAGAATGTCTAAATTGTGGGGAAAATGCCCCTGTATTTATACTAAGGTTGCATTGTCTCTTACAATGAGGAGGAGAGTGGGTTCCAACCAGTTACAACTGGTTCTGGGAGTGCCCCTTCTCTCCTCCAGCACGGCCTCCAAACATCAGTGGGGGAAAACGACCCTATTGTGGGAGGCCAGTTCACAGCCTTTACAAATGCAGGTGTGCCCCGCATCTCCCTTCTCTCAGCCCAGGAAGACCATACAATATGTAGATGTACCTCTCTGACACCTCCACCCTCCCTGTGTACAGGCTGTCTGAAAAGTATGCACAAAGCCCCAACTGTCAGTCTGCCCAGACGTGGATTGGAGTTAAGCTGCAAAAACACCAGTCATAAGCACAGAGAAATGTGCACTTTCTAGAAGTGGCATTTCTGTAATAGTAATAAAATATACACTTACACCAGTAAGCAGCATTTCTTATCCCCATTACAACCATACCAAACATGCCTACCCTACCCCTCCTAAATCAGACAACACCCCTTACACATAAGGCAGGGCATTTTTAATGCAATCCTATGAGAAGGTAGCACTCACAGCAGTGAGACACCAAGTTAGGCCGTTTGTCACTACTAGGACAGGCCTCGCAACCAGGCACATGTCCTGCCTTCTACATACATTGCACCCTGCCCATAAGGCCTAGGGGTGACTTACATGTAGTAAAAGGGGAATTATGGGCATGGCAAGTAAATTTAGATGACAGGTCCCTGTGGCAGACAACTGTGCACACAGGCCCTGCGCTAGCAGGCCTGAGATAGGTTTGAGGGGCTACTTTGGTGGGTGGCGCAAGCAGCGCTGCAGGCCCATTAGTAGCATTTAATTTACAGGCCCTGGGTATAGGGATACCACTTTACAAGGGACTTATAGGTAAATTAAACATGCCTATTAGGTATAAGCCAATCATACCAATTTTACAAGGGAGAGCACACGCACTTTAGCACTGGTTAGCAGTGAAAATGTGCTCAGAGTCATAACGTCAGCCAACAAAGGTCAGAAAAATAAGGAGGCAATAGCAAAAAGTCTGGGGAATGACCCTGTAAAAGGGCCAGGTCCAAGATTGAGTCTACCACTTCACCAGCCACTGCAATGTGTTATATCTCACTTTCTTAGGGGGTTTTCGTAAGCCTGAGGAAATCAAATTCTAATATTCTTGAAAAATTAAATCAAGAAAATAAGTATCGCTTAGATTTGCATTTACATTGGAGGAGTTACAAAAAAACTAAATGTAGTATTTGCAAAATTTGTGAAATAGTATTCCCTAAAGTCTGGGAGCCTAAGGACCCCCTCCCTTACAGGATGGTATAGTATATGCAAAGACAGTCTGATAAATTTATTGGCCCACAAAAAGGCAGAAAACATTCCCTCAAGCTCCATAAAAAACTTAGGCCCAGATTTAAGAGGGCCTAGCGCCTCCTTGTGCCACTAAAGCGCCATTTTTAGGGTCAAGCGCGTGCAAGCGCTCTGGCCTCTGTTGTAATGTCTCTGTGGGCTTTTAACTATGCCCATCAGTTTGGTTGGTTAGTGGGCTTGCCTTTTAAAATTTGCTTGATTTCATTAGTGATAGGCATGCATTTGGCATGCCTTTTCCGGTGTTTAGCCCTCCTCTGCAGCACCAGTAAACTACTGAAAACATATGAGGCTCCGTGTTTTTCGAATACCTTCTGCAGTATTTCTTTTTATTTCCCACATAGCGTGACCTCGCTGGGCAGTAGTTCAGTGCTTTGCCTCACATCGACCCAGTTACATGAATAATCATACTTTTGCTGGCTACATGGATAATTCTACTTTTTCCGGTTACATGGATAATTGCACTTTTGCTGATACGTTTCACTGCGAGAAAACTTATGTTTCCTTTTCTGTGTCTCCTTCATGCTCATTGCGACCGTCGACTCACATATGTGAAACTGTTTTACTTTTTATTATCAGTTTACGTGGCAAGAAAAGTCTGGTTATGAGTTTACAAAGCTAATAGCTCTAGCTCGAGCAAAGGCGAGACCCATTGCTTTGCAAATGCTTTTTTTGCCGACCAGCGAGGACCGAGCAGTGAGGACCCAAGCAGCCCCACCGAGCTTGGTAACCTCCCCCCTACTAAATTAAATTCCATGCCTTGCAATATAATGACAAAAGGGCGCGCTGTGAGCTCGTCCTCCTAGGCTCAGCTACAGCCTCACTAGCGAGGAACTCAGCAACCAGCATTATAAAGGTGTGGGAGCAGCATCAGCTTGTGTTTGTGAAGGCAGGGATGCTGTGAGCAATGGCACGTCCTTTGATCGATAAAAAGAAATACCATTTAAACATGTGAAGAGGATACAGTTGTTCGTATGTATAGAATTCAATAGCACTCAGTTTAAGTTTTGGAAATCCCACAAAACATGAGTAATACGATAGCAGCGTTTGCATCTCAGCATGCCACAATGGCTTCTAGAATTTCACATGGAGTATTGGAGATAAATCCTCCCTTCTGTGTTTTTCTCGCTTGAAGTGCGAGTGACATTTTCTCTTACACAGTCGTTTGCATTTGTGTTTTTTTTCCTGTTTTTACATTATGTCGTAATAATTTTTTCACTGGTGTCCCTGGACATATGCTAAGCCCCATCTGGGGTGATTTACACTACTCTCATTATCAAAAATGTTTACCCGCGGCTGCTGCTGTTTCTTAATCACTTAGAACTGTACAAAGGCATTGAGTGCCTTGTCTTTTTAAGGTTTCTGTTTGTGGGTTTGAGTGGGTTGTTGCAATTGTTAGCGCGTCTGACGTTAATAAGTACATTTACATGGGGACACGAATAGGTCGATGAACCTTTTGACTCGCAATTAATATGTTCCCACCATAACTCCAGTATATGCAGATCAATAATCAATAATTAATCAATAATATCAATGATCAATGATAATCAATAGAATTAGCAATCAATGGAGTCAGTAATTTTTCACACACCATGACTGAAAGGTCATGAATAACCACACCTTTAGTAAAAGTTAGAATATTTATTTCCTTATATTGACAATGCTAATGTAACGTGAAATAAACTCATAATCAAATGATAAAAATACAGAAACATCACTGGCTGTCAAAAGTGATGAAAGAAACATAATCTGATCAAAGCTTGCACCACTACACATTTTAAAATTACAGTACGAATTAATAGTGAGAACAATTGCGCCAACGATCTGACATACATTTAGATTAAGCAAAGAAAAGGCATCAAACGTTATTCCCTATAGCAGACTTTTATTAGTAAGGATCCCTTATCTAACACCAGATTAACATCAGCATGTTGGGCTTCATGCAAAAGAATTTAGTAAACACAAATTTGGAAAACATCTAACTATGGCTGTATCAAAATAGCGTGGTTGGTATCTAGAAAGATAAAGAAACACATCAGTAAAAATATATCTCTCCTCAAATGGATTGGCAAGCTAAGATAGTCTTTGTCATCAGGACATCAGTTCGGTCAACAAGGCATCAGGATTCAGCATCAAAGTTCAGGAAAGGCAAAGTCTTAAAGCAGTAAAGTTAAGCACGTCTCTTGTCAAGACGCGCAAGAAAGTAATGGTGGTGGCAAAAGGCAAAAGCGCAATGGGCAAATGGCAGCATCTTCTCAGTGCAGTCCGGCTAAGTTAGATTTCCTAAAACTACTTCCCAAGTCCCTATTGGTCAAGAGATCGCATGTTCACACTTTGTCCAATAAAACTAAAACTTCAAATCTATGATTTCTACTACTACTCGGTTCACATGTCACTGATTGGCTTTTCTTGTAATTCAGCTTGTCAGGTAACAATATTGTTGCATCTTACACTCCAGTCAGTGTCTTTCTTCATTGTTCTCCTCCTGAGAAAGTCAGTCTTACATACATTACGCTCATATTGTAACATTTAGCAAGAACAGCATCTCCTAGCAATCGGTTTTCATGAGAAAGACTTTTAGCTATGAGCACTTTTAGTCAGTACAGTGGAAAATCACAGTTTAATTCTATGAACAGCTATTTTATTAAAAGTTTAAGAAATACAGCTTGATATGAGCCATGCAACTAGGCCAGGACCTCCGCTAAGTTAAGGCCTACAATTAATAAAGCTAGCACATAATGCATAACCCTTAATATGATGCAATACTACATTAATCAAACAAAAGCTTAATATTTCATATTAATAAGCCATTAATAAGTATACTTCCTGAACATTGGCGGCCACTCATCGTGATGCGTGCATTATTTTTCCCTTATATTATTACATTTTCTACACAAATCCATTACTCATATTAAATGACTATTCATTAATATTTTTATTAAAACACCTGCTTCAGCACACTGCAACTATGCAAGGAGCCCTTGAACGACACATAACGTGTGTATATTTAAACCCCATTAAACCCAGTCTTTTCTGAGCATTACAGTCAAGATAATACTACAATTATGCTACAATATAGTGGCAATATTTTAATTTTTTGCTGCAGAAAGAGGAAGAAGGTAAATGGAAGTGCTTTAATTATATGCAGGGCCACTAGAATTATGTGGCACAGAGGACCATATTATCCTGCAGGGTTGACAATTTTATGTGGCAAGAAAAGTCCAGTTATGCATTTACAGCACCAATAGCTTTAACTCAAGCAAATGCTGGACCTATTGCATTGCAAATGCGTTTTTTAAATAATAATGTGGCCCAATGAGGCCAAAATCCCTGCGCCATATTCACAAATATTTACAAATGCATGCATTGCGCCACTTTGTAACCCCTTGTGCCACAGTACACCTACTCCAGGCATAATGTATGCAAAGAGGGCGTTCCCCTGTTAGGGGAAGAGCAAAAATGGCACAGTGGAAAGGAAATTACACGGCTTCATTTTTTGCCACTACTCTTAATGCCTGCAGAGAGCAGTCATTAAAAGGCGGCACATTATTGCTTTCAGTGGGCCCCTATGTACTGTGCAGGAGTAGCGCCAACATTTTAGTCCTAATCCTACACAGTACATCAATGCTATTGCCCCCAGCCAGCGCCGTATATTAAAAGCGGCGCACACATGGTGGCAGTAGGAGGCACTAAGGGGCGCAAGAAAAAGGGGCGTTGCACTGGATGCAGTGCCACTTTTCTTAAATCAGGCCGAAAGTCTTTTGGTCTAGATAGAGGGCAGCAAACAGAAAGTTGCATAGGGGAAGAATAGACATGCGAATCAGAGCAGCACAACCTAAGAACGACAGTTGTAAATTGTTTTTTTTTAGGGAGTAGTGCCTTGATTTTAGCAATGAGAGAGGTATAATTTAACACAAATAAATCATTAATGTTGCCAGAAACAAACACTAGCGCCTAGGCATGGTATTAATCAGTGAAGAAAATCAGAAAGTAAAGTATCAGCTGCACATTCAAACAGCAAAATCTCTATTTTGGACTTGTTAATTTTATAGCCCTCAAGCTCTTGGTATTCTTGAATGATTCCAAACATCTTTTCCGAATATCTATGTCAGATTTTAGGAACAAAGCAATGTCATCTGCATAGAATTGAATAGGTATGGGAGGTATCACTTCAGCATTTGTGCGAATAGCTATTGCTAATGTTCAATAAACAGGGCAGAAAGTAATGGCGACAGGGAACAATCCTGCTGTGTGCCCCTTCCCACTTCACACGAGCCGACCTTAGTGCAGTTAACAATTTTTTGCGCTGTATCACTTCTATACAGGCGCATTACCATCTCTATAAACCTAGAGAGAAAACCAAATTCCCTAAGAATAGTAAAAAGACTTTCCACACAGACCATATCAATAATTGCCTATCTGGCACCAAGCCACACTGGTCAGCATGAATGACAAACCCCTTGACCTTACGCATGTGATTGGCTAATAATTTAGTGAACATTTTATAGTCCACATTTAACAGGCTAATAGGTCTAAAAGAATTAATATTACCCATAGCCTTACCCATTTTTAAAAAGCTTACTACTACAGCTGAGTGAAAGGACATTGGGATTTTCCCCCTTCTAAAATAAGATTTGCCAGTGTTAATAGTTTGGGGTTTACTATTAGTGCAAACTTCTTAAAAAATTCCACTGGTAGGCCACCTCCCCAAAGAGTTTTGCTGCTCGACCAGCTCTACTTTTTCTAATACAAATTTGGCCGCCAAAGCCTGAGCCTGACTTGTTTGTAGCTTGGGTATGGAAAGTTTACTTAAAAAATCCCTTTATCGGGTAACATCTACCTGCTATTGCTGGTTGTCGACTTCTGTGTAGGGTCTAAGGACAGCTTTTTGAATATCTTCTGGATCCGTTATAGGGAAATGGGTGCCCTGATCAATAAGTACAGTGATTTTATTATGCGAGGCCCGCTCCCGTTCCTGCCTAGTCAAAAACCTGCCTGCATACTCACTTTCTTCAGATACCTGCTAAAGATATGTGGAGTTGGCTACATAACCTTGTGTCAAAAAATAATCCTGCATACAACTTCTTGCTGGATTAAACCCCTCCCCGCCCCCGGAAGTGAGCGTTGACGGGCCACAGCTGCTGAACTGAACGTTTTGGTTCGGAAGGCACCCTCTTGAGCCTCCTTGTGAGGAACTGTGTACAGAGCTCAGTAAAGAGGCGAGCGAGTGCCTAGAGTCAGCAGGGGCAGCACAAGGAGGGGAGCTGCGGAAGGTGCGTCATGTAGAGGAAGATCAGGACCAGTCGGCAGAAGGCAGATGGCAGAAGACAGGGGGAGGCTTTGCATAGGCTTTCTAAAATAGAGGAGGTGATGCCTTTGCTCCCACAAAGACTTAAAGAGGCCGAGAGTCAGATCTCCAGATTAGAGGATCAGGTTCCCTCGATGCAGCAAGAAGTCACACAACTGACAAAAGTAACACGTTTCCTTCCCTCCGGGTGATGCAGGTGAGTGTTTGAACCACTCTGAGGAGTCGGGTGGCTTAGCCTCACCCCCTGTGGGGCGGGCAGATGGCCACGAAAGGGCTGAGGAAGGGCCAAAGCTACACTACCTTATGCAGTAGATCCTGTAATCTCGGACAATGAAGCCCCTCAAATGTTGGCTCAAGTTTGCTGCTAAATGTTCACAGATTTAGATTTTGATTATAGGCAGTTTGAATGCTAGCTACCCCTTGTTAGCAGTTCTCGCACTCCTCGCCACAAAACCACTAATCCTAAAGGTGCGGCATCCAGCCAGTTGTCCTCAGCCTCCAAATTTAGGTGTAAAGGGGCCCAGGGAAAGGTTGCAATGAAAATCCATTGAGACTCTCGGCAGTTAATGGCATCCATAGGAGACAAGAATGTAGGGGCCCCAAATAACTGTATGATCCAAGAGCAGTCACTGAGAGTCAGGGGCATGTGTAACTAGAGACCTCTGGTGCAGACCCGGCATCAGTAGGAATAGTGAGCTCCACTCAAGGGTTGCATGCTGCCTCTGTATCTCCCCCTTCTAGCTTTAAGCAATATCCGCTCTTTGGGAAACAGGCAAGTAAACCTTCAGCCTTGGTGGAAGCTCAAGCAGTCTCTCAAACAAACTCTCAAGCAAACCCTCAGAATAACAGCTGAAGTGAGGAAGGCAAAGAGGAAACAGAGGGACCTCCCAGTACTAGCGAATTGAAAGAGGTGGGGCCTTCTCTGCTTGCAGCAGATAGGAATACGATGGGCCCCCACCTGAGTCAATGGCCACTGAATTCAAATGACCTTGGGGAAGGGTTGGAACAGTGAGTAAAAAGAACTTTGGACATTATTCTGATTGATATTAGGGATCTGAAGAGAGCACATATATAGTAGATAGCTATGATCAATGAAAGGCTGTTTAAAACAGAGGACGTGATGGCTTTGCTCACACAAAGACTTAAAGAGACTGAGAGTTGGATCTCAACATTAGGGGATCAGGTTATCTCAATGCAGCAGGAATTCACACAACTGACAAAAAGTAAAATCGCCCTGTAGCACAAACTACAGGACTTGGAGAATTACAATCAGAGCTCAAATCTCTGTATAGTGTGAGTGGCGGAAAGGAGTGAAGGATCATAAGTCAGGGAATTGGCAGAATCTCTTTTGAAGCAAGCAATTCCAGAGCTGTCCAGGGATGTAACTATTATAAGAACACACAGAGTCCCTGTACACCAAATTGGAGGGGCAAAATATCCATGTGTAGTTTTACTAAACTTTGCCGACTATAGGGTGAAGGAGCTTATTTTGTTTAAGGCTGTTATAAAGAAAACTCTTTCAACCCCACAGGTGCCTCACGTTCGAATTTTCTCTGATATGTCAGCAGCCTTGGCATGGAAGTGCAGAGACTTCTTTAAGATGATTGACTCATTCAAAGCCAGTGGGGCCCAAGCAACTATTGTCCACCAGTCCAAACTCCGTGTCCTAGCAAGGGGGCAGATATTTTTCTATGTAACGATGTAGGTGAAGTGCAGGTGTTGCCTCAGGATATGGGCTGCAAGGACATTAAATAGCCAAGGGGTACTAATGAACATGCAGTGTAACAGATGCGGGAAGTGCCACTGGTATTGGAAAGCTCGGTTGATTGAGATTTGGTTTGGACCCTCAGGGGTGTTTGGTCAAGAACCTCTCTGCTGGGGGCCTGTTGGTTTAAGCGCACAGGAGGGTACAATAGAATGGCACCCAATGTACTTTTGCGGGGGACAGAGAAAATGTGGTCACTTTTTCTTTTAGGTGGGAACAGGGTTGGGCAAGGGATAGGGTGGGTAGATCACTGCAAGGTGGAAAATGAGAGAGTTCCTTTGTTAATAAACACAGATTGGAAATTAATGACAACCTTAGTTGAGGATATGCTTCACAACAATGCAAACATACAAAAGGAAGCTAGCTGTGGACCAAGTACCATTCACTCAAGGAGTATTTCAAAGAGCACAGGACTAAAAGGAAGTTGAAGTGTTTACTTTCAAAATATGGGTCAATTGAGTTAGACTAAATGTTGTTAAGTGATCGTGACTGTGAAGCCAGCTACCTTAGTCTTTTTAGGCACTTTAGGTCTTAGTGGGACTATTGGCACTTTAAAATAATAGGGCAATCAAGGCGCTTTGGGCTCGGTAGTCTAGGCATTTTTAACCGCCTAGACAGCCAGAAATAAATCCAGGCCTCATGATAGGTGAATTAGGTCATTCCAAGTGTAGACACTATGGGGGTCATTCTGACTCCCGCCGGCCGCGGTAACCGCAGGGCCGGCGGGAGCCGCCAGAATACCGCTGCGCGGTCAGAAGACCGCCGCAGTTATTCTGAGTTTCCCGCTGGGCGGTCGGGCGACCGCCAGAAGGCCGCCCGCCCGCCCAGCGGGAAACCCCCTTCCACGAGGATGCCGGCTCCGAATGGAGCCGGCGTAGTGGAAAGGGTACGACGGGTGCAGTTGCACCCGTCGCGATTTTCAGTGTCTGCATGGCACCCCTTACCGCCATCCTGTTCCTGGCGGCCAAAAAGGGGGTCGGAATCCCCATGACGGCGCAGCAAGCTGCGCCGCCGTGGAGGATTCCCCAGGGCAGCGGGAACCCGGCGGTACACCGCCGGTTTCCCGTTTCTGACCGCGGCTGTACCGCCGCGGTCAGAATGCCCAGGGATGCACCGCCAGCCTGTTGGCGGTGCATCCGCGGTCCCCTGCCCTGGCGGATTTTACCACCAGGGTCGGAATGACCCCCTAAGTATTGATATCTACAATAGGGGTCTATAGGGATCACATAAGGATAGTTTCATTTAATGCAAACAGCCTCAATAAGAAAAACAAAGCTAGGGCCATAGAAGCTTGAATTAAGGGGCACTCTCTGGATGTCGTGCTTCCACAAGAGACATACTTTAGAGATAAGAGTCATGATCCATAATGAATGTTTTCACACCGGATTGGGTTCTGCTGTTTGTCACATGCGAGTGCAGTATGCAGAGGGGTGGCTCTTTATGTTAGTAGACATTTTCTTTTTGAGGTTACGTGCTCCCAGGTCGAGGCAGAAGGTAGATGGCTACTAGTAAGTGGGCTTGTAAACAAAATCAGGCTCACTGTAGCCACCTTATCTGCACCAATCTCAAATGAAATAAAGCCCTTGACTGAACTGTGCCAGACGTTGCTTAGTATACCAGGTCTGTTGATCTTAGGGGGAGATTTTGCTGTTCTTCAAAACCCAAAGTTGGATTCATTCACAGGCATGCGCAGGTTGAATAAGCCAAATCTGGCTTGTTGTTTGGCTCAGTTTGCTAGTGTCTATATTACTTCTACTGAAATTATTTAGTGCATAAAACTGACGGCTCAGAGAGCATAGTCAGAGACAGCATTGCATCTTGTGCGTATTAATGCTTTGTGCTGTCGTACACCTGCTAATAAGGCAGCGCTTAATCAGAGGGGAGTGTTGAACTTTTTTTTTTGGCACAAGGAGTCAATAAATGAAACACACACTAAGGTGGTCATTACAACATTGGCGGTAAAAGGCGCTTACCGCCGTGCAAAAGACCGCCAACATACCGCCGCGGCCTCAGAATTCCGCCACAGCTATTATGACCCACATCTCGAAACCCGACAAAATTCAGACACCCACACAAGTCCGCCACACCAAACGTCAGTGATAAAGTGGCGAAAACAAAACCTCCACTGTCACGCCAACAGAAATACGCCCACGCTATCACAACCAACGAATCCACGCGGCGGTCTTTCAACCACGGTATTCCATTGGTGGTACACACTGCCGCGCTCAAAATACACACACTTCTACAAAACACCGCCACATTGGACAATTCCAAATACACACACCTGATACACATACACACACCACTCCCACACACCCATTACAATATAAAACACACACCCACATCACCCACAAACCCCTACGACAAAATTACAGAGAGAAGACCAGAGAGAGACACCACCATCCACAAACTAGCATCCACAGGCTCTCAACACCATCACCCACACAACTTCCACGCACAAAACACCACACACCACTACATATCACCACACTTATCACCACACACACCACCCCACACATCACCTACACCACCCCATGGCACGGCAAAGACACCCCAGGTTCTCGGAGGAGGAGCTCAGTGTCATGGTGGAGGAAATCGTCCGGGTAGAGCCACAGCTATTTGGAGCACAGGTGCAGCACACCTCCATTGCAAGGAAGATGGAGCTATGGCGAAGAATAGTCGACAGGGTCAACGCAGTGGGACAACACCCAAGAAATCAGGACGACATTAGGAAGAGGTGGAACGACCTACGGGGGAAGGTGCGTTCCGTGGTCTCCAGACACCACCTGGCGGTTCAGCGGACTGGCGGCAGACCGCCACCTCCTCACCCACAACTAACAATATGGGAGGAGCAGGTCTTGGCGATTCTGCATCCTGAGGGCCTCGCAGGAGTCGGTGGAGGAATGGACTCTGGTAAGTCAAACCTTTAACTACCATATCCCCCACCCTACCTGCATGCTATCACATACCCCCACCCTCGCCCCCTCCCCTATCACTCCAACTCCTCACAAATGTACCAATATCACAAACCACACATCCCAACACCAAGCCTTGCATGCAACACCAACGCATGGACACCCATCACTAAAGTATGCCCACTGCACATACCCATACACCCACCTAAACCAGCATCACACAAGTCCCCACATAGGAATGCAAGCACTGGGGTACACGGTCACCCACCCATTGCACACCATGACACACACAGATGCAATAATTATGCTTTTACACCCCTGCAGGACCACTACCCAACGTCACCAGACAGGTGGGTCCAGACATCTCCACCCCACCCACAGAAGAAGTCCACAGTGATGACAGCAGCTCTGTCCAACTGGATCTAGATGACCAGCCCTGACCATCGTGGGCCTCAGGACAGTCGGTTCCCCTCACACAGGCACAGGCCACCACAGACCTTCCACCCTCTGGTAACACCAGCACAGCACCCAACCAGCAGGCCCATACCTCCGTACCCAGGACACGTCAATCAGCTTTGTGTCCACCACTACAGGGAACCCAGGATAACCCACCGGCAGTGGCAGTAGGCACACAGTCCAGGGGACGGAGGCCCAGGAACACAGGGGAACTGGGAGGGCTCTGTGCGACAGGGGGCGGACAAGCCAAGGGAGCCCACTCTCCACGAGGCCCTCTCCTCCATCATGGGAGCATACCACCACTCCCAGGAGACGATGGCAACGGTCCTGGCCAAGTTTTAGGAGACCCAGCGCATGCAGGAGGAACAGTATTTGGGGTTCAGGGAGGAACTCAGAACCATCAGCCCCGCCCTGGGCATCATCATAGGGGTGCTGAAGGAAATACTCACAACCAGGAGGGACACTGTGGCACTCCAGGGGGCCCCTGACACTAGCATGGACGATGAACTGCCCACCACCTCCGCCGTCGCTAGTGGACAGGAGGCACCGCCACAGGACCACCACACCAGCACCCCACCCCCTGCAGATGGAGAACCACCCCGCAAGCGGTCTCTGAGATCCAGGAACAAGACAGAGCACGATGCCAAGACCCCCGGCAAGAAATTAGACGACCCTGATTGTCAACCCACTGTCCTACTTTGTCACCCTGTCCATATTGGAACTGCCCCAGCTCCACTTCCTATGCCCATATGGGCAATGCACCTATGAGACAAATAGACTGGACTCTGCCATGGACACTCCTCCGCCATCACCCCTCACCATTTAACTTCCCCGTCCAATATTTTGTATGCAAATAAACACACCTAAAGCACCAAAAGATCTGGAGTCTGTCTGTGATTTTGAAATAGTGTATTTTCAATTACAGTGACAACATTTCCAGGAAATAGTAATGTCAACATACCTATGTCACACAGCTCTAGTCCATGAGGAATCTAAGCAGATGACACAAGTTGGACCCCACACTTGTGAAACCGTAAGGGAAAGTGACAACTCAGTGACCATACACTGGGTGAAATCGACAGACAGGATAGAGGTAGAAGTGTAAAAGTATTTGTAGTACGCAGGAATGTATTCTCACCTGTGTTTCACTGGAAATATTGCTGGATGACTGAGTCCCTGTTGTCAATGTCTTCTTCCTCTGCTTCCTCCTCATCACTGTCCACAGGCTCCACAGCTGCCACAACACCGCCATCTGGACCATCCTAGGGATCCACCTGTCATATGGAGGCACCTAAACCTGGCCTTCAGGAGGCCGAAGGTGCGTTGGATCACCCTCCTAGTCCGCCCATGGGCCTCATTCTAGCGTTTCTCTGCCCTGGTCCTGGGATTCCTCACTGGGGTCAGTAGCCATGACAGGTTGGGGTAACCAGAGTCACCTAATACCCACACCCGGTGCCTCTGTAGTTGACCCATCACATAAGGAATGCTGCTATTCCGCATGATGTAGGTGTCATGCACTGAGCCAGGGAACATGGCATTCACATGGGAGATGTACTGGTCTGCCAAAACATACCATCTGTACATTCATCGAATCATAACTCTTCCGGTTCCTGTACACCTGTTCACTCCTGTGGGGGGGAACCAAAGCCACATGGGTCCCATCAATGGCACCTATGATGTTGGGGATATGTCCAATGGCATAGAAGTCACCTTTCACTGTAGGCAAGTCCTCCATCTGAGAGAAAACGATGTAGCTCCGCATGTGTTTCAGCAGGGCAGACAATACTCTGGACAACACGTTGGAAAACATAGGCTGGGACATCCCTGATGCCATGGCCACAGTTGTTTGAAAAGACCCACTTGCAAAGAAATGGAGCACTAATAGCACCTGCACTTGAGGGGGGATTCCAGTGGGATGGCGGATTGCTGACATCAGGTCTGGCTCCAACTGGGTACACAGTTCCTGGATTGTGGCACGGTCAAACCTGTAGGTGATGATCAAATTTCTTTCCTCCATTGTCAACAGGTCCACCAGCGGTCGGTACACCGGAGGATTCCGCCATCTCCTCACATGTCCCAGCGGACGGGGTCTATGAAGGACAACAGCGAGCACAGAGTCAAACAACTCAGAGGTATGTACCCACAGTCTACACAGAACACCAATCATACACAAAATCTGGCCTGTACGTGTGTTGAGAGTAGGCCTATGTATGTGTCACGCAGTTGGTAATTAGGCCATGTGGGCCCCTGAAATGGCGGCTGCCTGACCTCCAAAGCGGGGCAATGGGATGTGAGGTAACTGCGCTGGCGTTGTACACTGTTGCGGTAGGCGGTCGAAGACCGTGGCGCAATGCTGCATTGGTTAACCTTGGACCCTATGGGTCCCAGGAGCCAATGACGATGTACGCCGGCGGTGATGGTACGCCATTTTCTAACTGTTGAATCACTCGATACCTGATCTTCGACAGGAGAGGACCTACACTGTAAGTGCTGCTATGACCTCGGTCTGGAAGAGACAATGGCTCGTGCGTCTGGGGAAAGGGCCCCTGCCTTCACATCGGAGGAGTTGGAGAAGCTCGTCGACGGGGGTCCTCCCCCAGTACACGCTACTCTACGGTCCTCCAGACCAACAGGTAAGTACACAGGGAGCATGTTGTATGGGCTATGCCTGTGTGGAGAGGGCTGTTTGTAAGAAGGAAGGGGGCAGAGTTCTGCATGTATGAAAGACGGTGGGGGCATGAGCCACATGGCAAGGGTAGGGATGGGGGCCACTCTCTTTGACAGTGCAGTTGGTAATCACTTCTCTTCTTCATCCGTACATTTCATGTAGGTCAGCGCCCACCAGAAGGATATTTGGCGTGCCTTCGTCCAAGGACGTCCGGACCCTGGGGATCCACCACAGACGGAGCACCCACTGCCGAAGAGATGGGAGGACATTCGCCGCTGGAGCAAGAAGACGGCGGAGGCTCAGCTGGGGATGGCCTCCCAACGTGGGAGGGGTGCCCGTCGAACCATGACCCCCCTGATGTTCCGGATCCTGGCGGTGGCCTACCCTGAGTTGGATGGACGCTTGATGGCATCACAGCAGACACAAGGGGGTGAGTACACTCTCATTCTGCTGACTTTGCGCTTAGTGGAGGTGTCTGGGTGGGGGAGGAGGGCTTTGGGTTTCCCTAGGCCAGGGCGAGTTCCGTAGGCTAGGCCCCTTCGTAAGGCATGGCCCTGTGGCCCCCCACCCCACCTCTGTAGAGTGCCAAGTACAGCTATTCATGCCCCTGTGTCATCTATGTGTGCCGATGTCGTCCATAGCCTTGTAGGCCATTTCCCAGGAATTGCACTGTAGAGCCCAACAGCGCGACGTAGTGCAGGGGGCTGCTGTGTCTGTCGTGTCCGCCAACGGTAGCTGTAAGCCATGCATTCAACCTGTCTTTCTTCTGTTCCCCCCACCTTTTTTTGCGGTCTCCCTGTTCTTGTGTGCATTAGCATCATCAGGCGGAGGTGCAGTGGCACCGGAGCACGAGGGAGCTGCATCCCACATGGGCATGGAGGCCCACACTACGGACTCTGAATACACCAGTGGGACGGAGGGCGAGGGGAGTACCACAGTGGTCACAGGATCTGCAACCAGCGACACTGACTCGTCCTCCGATGGGAGCTCCCTTGTGGTGGCGGCAACATCTGTGCCCCCCACTTCAACAGGTACAGCTGCCACCCCCCTACCAGCACCGCCCTCCCAGCAGCCCCTCAGCCTTCGCCCCGTGCCCACTCACCCAGGAGGGTGGGCATCACCTTCGACCCAGGCACCTCAGCCCCTGCCCCTGTCACCTCTGCTGCCCTCAGTGAGGAGGCAATTGACCTCACTGTTGGGCAGTCTACCATTTTGAATGCCATTGAGGGTGTAGAAAGGGAGTTGCAACACACAAATGCATTCCTGGAGGGCATTCATTCTAGTCAGGCTGCCCTTCATCGAACCGTTCAAACTCTGGCCTCAGCACTGATGGCAGCCATTGTCCCTGTGTCTAGCCTCCCCCCTCCTACTTCCTCCACCCAGACCCAATCCCCTGTACCTCTGCCTATTCCAAGCACACCATCAGACCAGCCTGCACATACCTCACCACACAAGGGAAGCTCAGGCAAACGTAAGCACCACACATCCCACAGGCACTCACGCAAGTATCACACACATACAGACACACCAACATCCACTGCCTCCACGTGTCCCACTCCTCCTCGGCTCCCTCCTTCCTCCCAGTCTCGTCTACACTCACACCTGCATGCACTACCACTACAGCCACTACGTCCCGCACCAGCACACCCACCACCACACCCCGCTCACGTGCACTCACCACCCCCACTACCATTTACACGTCCACTGTGTCCTCTCCCAGTGTGTCTGTGACGCCCCCTCCGAAGATACACAAACACAGGCACACACCCACCCAACTTACATCCACCTCACAACAGCCTCCAGCGCATGCACCTGCACCCAACGCCACAAAACGTACACCTCCTACAACCACCACCTCTTCCTCCACTCCCAAACCCCCTCCAGCTACCCGTCCCAGTGTCTCCAAACAACTTTTCCTGTCCCCCCTTAACCTATTTCCCACCACCCCCCGTCCAACTCATAGGTCACGTACTAGCACCTCAGCCAAAAAATCTCCGGGACCAGTGGTGCCTGTTGTCACAGGTATGTGGAGTGCACCGGCCACAAGGCCAGCCAGTCTGTCACGGAGCCACAGCACAGCCAGTCACCCCCCTGTGAAGCACCAGATGTTGGCCAGTGCCCGGCGGGAGAGGGGGAAGACTCCAGCCAGCCAAGCCGCTCACAGGGGTCCCGGGGGGACTGTGGACTCAGCTGTGACTCCTCCCAAGGTGGGGAAGGGGCAGAAGAAACCTGCAAAGTCTGGGAGGAGCAGCTCGGCGGAGAAGACTGCCATCATCCCCGCTGGCCAGGAGGGCCCCACCAGCCCCATAGTCGCTGCCCAGGAGGCCACTGCCAGCCCCATAGTCGCTGCCCAGGAGGCCACCACCAGCCCCATCGTCGCTGCCCAGGAGGCCACCACCAGCCCCATCGTCGCTGCCTAGGAGGCCACCGCCAGCCACAGCCCAGCTGTCCAGGAGGCCACCGCCAGCCATAGCCCAGCTGCCCAGGAGGCCACCGCCAGCCACAGCCCAGCTGGCCAGGAGGGCCTCGCAAGCCACAGCCTAGCTGCCCAGGAGGGCCCGCAAGCCACAGCCCAGCTGCCCAAGAGGGCCCCGCAAGCCACAGCCCAGCTGCCCAGGAGGGCCCGCCAGCCACAGCCCATCTGACCCATGAAGGACCACCAGCCACAGCCCAGCTGGGCAATGACGGACTGCCAGGGCAAGCACCGCTGAACAGGGCAAGCACTGCTGAACAGGGCAAAGACCGCCATGGCAAGCACCGCTGAACAGGTCAGAGACCGCCAACTCAAGCACCGCTGAACAGGTCAAGGACCGCTGAACAGGGCAAGCACCGCTGAACAGGGCAAAGACCGCCATGGCAAGCACCGCTGAACAGGTCAGAGACCGCCAACTCAAGCACCGCTGAACAGGGCTAGGACCGCCGAACAGGGCAAAGACCGCCAAGGCGAGCACCGCTAGCAGATGAGCGGCAGGGGCAGTGACGCAACTGGGACCGTCACGGGGTGAGTGCTGCTCTCTGAGCACCATTCCCCCTCCAGAACCAGTGGAGACATGCATCCACTCTGTCTGTCCTGCACAGGATGAAGCACTCTGGGCACCAGTCCCCCTCCAGAACCAGAGGAGACATGCATCCACTCTGTCTGTCCTGCACAGGATGAAGCACTCTGGGCACCAGTCCCCCTCCAGAACCAGTGGAGAACACCATCCACTCTGTCTGTCCTGCACAGGATGAAGCACTCTGGGCACCAGTCCCCCTCCAGAACCAGTGGAGAACACCATCCACTCCGTCTGTCCTGCACAGGATGAAGCACTCTGGGCACCAGTCCCCCTCCAGAACCAGTGGAGACATGCATGCACTCCGTCTGTCCTGCACAGGATGAAGCACTCTGGGCACCAGTCCCCCTCCAGAACCAGTGGAGAACACCATCCACTCTGTCTGTCCTGCACAGGATGAAGCACTCTGGGCACCAGTCCCCCTCCAGAACCAGTGGAGACATGCATCCACTTGAGAGACTGTGGCTTTGCACTCCCCAGGATTGATCAGTGGGCAACCCACCCACTGTAGAGACATGAGAGACTGTGGCTTTGCACTCCCCAGGATTGATCAGTGGGCAACCCACTCACTGTAGAGACTTGAGAGACTGTGGCTTTGCACTCCCCAGGATACATCAATGGCATGGTGCCCCCTCGTGGATCTGGCATTCTGCACTCATCCAGCTGAGGTGCCCTCCCTTCCCTTCCCCGAGGTGCCTGTTGTATATCTATCTGATGCAGTGTTCTCTCCATCATGTTTGGGTATCTTGTGTAGGCCTCGCCCATGCATTTTGGGCCCAGTGGTCCACGGACTATGAATGGTGCAAAACCTGGACTACTAATCGTAGTGTATATTTTGTTTATAGTGTGTATATATATATATATATATATTTTTTTTTTGCTTACTGATTTTTGATATATTACAATAGTTACACTCATTTCCTTTTGTCTTTGCATTCTTCCGGGGTGTTTTGGGGTGTTACTGTAATGTTTAGATATGCATTGGTGTGTGTGTTGTAGTGGGTGAGGGTGGGGGTTGGGGTGTTGTGTGTGTGTGTGTCCCTGTTTTTTGCGTCCCCCCTCCCCTATGTCGTAGGTGCAGTACTCACCGTGGTCTTCGCCACCGGCGTTGGTGCTCCTCGTAGAGGAGCAGGAAGACTAGCGCTGGGAGAATATGAAGTTCCGGCTCCATGCTGTCCTCCTTCCTCGTGGAGTGTGTAGAGGTGAGCGATTTTCCTTCGAAATGCCTGTTTCTGCCGTGTTTTTATCCGCGGTGAATCTGCCCCAGAAAAGGTGGCGGATTGGCCTGTCATAATAGTGTGGGCGGTACATTGTCTCCCGCCTGTCTGTTGGCGGTGACCGCCACGCTGTTTGTCCCTACCGCCGTTGCGGTCTGAGTGTTAAAGTGGCTGTCTTTGTTGGAGGTTTCCACCACGGTCGTAATTCCAAAAATGTTACCGCCGGCCTGTTGGCGGTCTTACCGCCGCTTTAACACCGTCCGCCAGGGTTGTAATGACCCCCAAAATGAGAGATCCTTGACCAATTTAGAAAAATAACATAAGATTTTCTATGTATTTTGACACCAAGATCAATGTTCTAATGTAAGCACTTTGAGCGTTATTGTATTTCCAAGTAAATTACAAGAAAAAACAAGCCTCTCAGATTTGAGGCACGAGCCTCAAACTCAGTAATGCTGTCCTATGGAAGAAACGTTCACTGCAAAGGTACCCTTACAGAGGACTTACAGGACTGTTCTTCAGGTGAGGAGGGACCAAGGTCTGGGAAAGCACCAGCAGATCAAGTTTACTTGCCTGAGGAGTCCGGGTGCACAGGTGCCGTATGCGGGGTAGCCTTGACGCTACGCGTTAAAGTCAATGGGAAGAGTACCTTAAAAAAAAGCTGCAACCAGGGACTGAGTGACCAGTCCAGCAGAACCCAAGAGGGGCTTGGCTGTTGAGGGTCACTGAACCAGAGAGGCACCATTGATTTACTTGAGCCCAGGCTGAGGAGCTCAGAGGTGTTTTACCAGGCTCTCATGGTTCTCGGTGTACCTGCAGAATAGGGTAAAGAGACACAGCAGAGCCACTCTCAGTGCGGAGCTGACCTTTCTCGAAGCCCCTCGATGTGCATGTATGTTTTGGCAGTGCTGTTGTTCCACCTACACAAACAAGCCTTGGTGCTTGCAACTGGATGTGGTAACCCCAGGTATTGGTGCAGGGAGGTTCTGTGCACACTCAGCGTCTTGAGAATGGGATGGGTTGATGGGCTGATCTTCTAAATGCTCAATATCCTCTTCCTGGCAAGTTGCTGCCTTGGTGGACTCGATGGTCAGCAATACAGGGGACTGGGCAGTTGCAGTTGGTGCCTGCTGGTGCAGGGAAGTGACTCCTCCACTCCAAGGGAGAAGTTGCTGGATCACTGAAGTGCTGGGTAGACCTCCAACGGTTTGGGGAAGATGCTCCACTTCTGGACAAGTCGCTCTTTGTGATTGTCAGGACATCCGCAATCAGGCAGGGTTTTGCACCAAGTTTGGTGCAGGTCCACAGTTCTCACGTCTTTGTCTCATCTTTGTCCTTCTTCTTTCAGGCAGATGAATATAAGTTCCTGGTGTCAGGGGAAACGGAAATACTGAATTTATTTACATTAAGGAGAGTGCAAGGTAGTAGCAAATGGGCTACTTACCCCCATATGACCACTTTCTGTGTGGATTGGGTATTTTTCTGACCTAGAGTTCCTAGTTCTGCCAAAACCAAGACCTTCCTTAGTGTAGCATATCAGGTAGCCCACCTTAGGGGTATCACTAGTTTGGAGGTGCCACACACTTACTTGCATAGCTAATTCCCCACCTGTCTTGATGCCAAATGGGCCTCAGGGCAGAGGGTAGCTTTTTCTATGCCTGGAAGAAGCTGGGGTCACACATCAAAGGTGTCAGGGGCTTTGAAACCCCTGCCATTTGTATGCAGATTCACTAGCCATCCTGCTAGAGGAGATAAAAACACCTTCTCCAGAGCAGGCATTGTTTTCTGGCCTCAGAGAGCGCTGGCTCTCACCTGCATGGAGTCAGAAACATACCTGTGGTAGCAGGCTTGTTGATACCAGTCAGCCAGCAAACTAGACGACTAGTAGGTTTCAGGGACACCTCTAAGGTGCCCTCTGGGTGCATATTATAATAAATCCAATATGTACATCAGTATGGATTTACTCAGACGAGGTCTTTGATACCAAACACCATTAGTTTCTGTGCAGCTATTATGTAGCAGGGTAATTCACGTTGACAGGGCCCAGTATATGTCCTTAAGATGGCTGCCTGGCCACCTGCAATATCTAGTACCGGTATTAGACATCACAGGAGCATATCTGCTCATGCAGATGTGCCCTGACATGAAATATAATGCACCCTGCCTTAGGGCTCTAGGGGCGATGAAGGGGTGGCTTACATATGTTATATGCAGTGCTATGGGCATTGCACACATGCTGTGTGCAATGTTGTGGTTTCAAAATGGCTAGCACTATTTCACGCATTCTGCAATGGCAGTCTGCGTGTGTTTCAGTGTGAGTCCCTTAGGATGGCATAACAAATGCTGCAGTCCTTAAGTACCCTTGTTAGTATTCATGTCCGAGATACCAGGGGTACCATTTACTAGGAACTTTACAGAGTGCTAATGTCCTTGCCTAATGGGTTACAGTTGTGCATATAACACTTTCAGGGAAAAGAGCACTGGCATTGTGGCCCGGTTAGCAGGGACCCAGTGCAATGTCAGACTCAAAATTCAGCATCTAATAGTTTAAATAGGAGCAAAACGTGGGTGGACAATCTGCAAAAAGCCTGGTTTCTTTCAGCGATTGCTCACATCAAACCCACAGAGGGAAGCGCATGAGGATTCTGACCAGATACTCCATAGGTGTAATGGGAAAAATTATGAGCATGCAAGAACAAACAATATTACATAAACAGGTATCCCATGATCAGACTGACAGCCTTATCTATACTCTGTCGAACCCCAGAGGTGCTCTTTGGCTGCCTCCTCGCTCAATAGTCATTACCTCTGTGCCCCTTATCACAGTCATTACACTATAAGGTGACTCACCTTATGGACAGAAAAAAAATACAAAAACATGGTAAGAAAGCCGTACTCACCCTCCTGGGTGCTATATAAATAATAGAATACCCAGAACCCTCCTGTGATTTTTTTCTGTCCTCTAATAAGTTTATGTGGAATTTAGAGGTATGATTGGGGGTACATGGGCTCTGCTCCCCTATGATGCGAAAACTCTGAAAGAAAGGACTTACCAGTGTCTGTCCTTGGCTCTTGCTTCTTGTCCAAGATGGTGAGGGAAACCGCGGACCGAAGTTGCAGGGATTTGTTCCAGTTAACCTAGTTTTTGGTGGAGAGATTCACCTAACTCTGTTTTCCTTCTTCTGGCTTGGAGTAGCTGAGGAGCAGAGCTTTAGAGTCTGTGCATCCACTTTGGAGGTTGCTGGCTCCGCATATGCATGAACTTTCAATTTCGGCTCTGTGCCACTAGATATTACTCTGGGAGTATTTAGTCCCACTACTGCCTGGAGATAGGTGTTCTGTGTTATTTGTGATTTCCTACTGGGCCTTTTTGAGCTGATTATTCATCTATGCTGGGAGTTTTCCATCTGTAGATCCCCATCATCCTCGCTCTAATGGGGTCTCCTTTTGCTCTCCTAAAAAATGCAAGAGGGGTAGATGGGACGAAAAGAAAAAGAGATTTGAAATATAGTCATGAAAACCTTGAAAGCCTTCAATGATCTTTCTAGGAAGGGAATTAACAAGGACCCTAATAAGAACCTGATGAAATAGCTTCCTTCTGCTTCTAATATCTCCTCAGACAGTGAGGACTCCTTCACAGCTCTGGATTAAAAGGATAAGTACATCTCTAAGGATGTCATGCAAGAGATCCTTACCCATGTAAGGGAGAATATGGGCTTTCCCCAGGTAGAGAAGCCATCCTCTTCTCAAGATACAGTATTGCCTAAGTTACGCAAACCTCTTAATTTGGGACTAACAATTCATTAGTTTGTTCTAGATGTTATTTAAAATGAATGGAGAGATCCTGGGAACATTTCCCCTACCGGGTTTATGATGAAACACTATCCCCTAGAATTAATAGAGACTGTTCCATCCGATAAGATCAATGTGGATTCTGTAGTGGCCAGTTTAGTAGGATGCTGATACATTGCGGAGGAGAATATTCTGAAACAACCTGCAGACAAAAAGGTTGATTCCTCATTAAGAAATGTCTTTATAGGATCTGATTGCGTCCAGTGCTGGAGTTTATGGAGCATATAGAACCAGACATTTCTCACAGGTGTTAAATCACTTTGGCAGGCCTCAATCTCAGCCAGACAAAATTTATACTTAAAAGATTGGAACACTGATGCAGCTCAGAGATCCAACATGCTTAGCATGCTTTTTGAGGGTCCCAGATTGTTTGCAGTAGAGCAGAAGGATAAACTGCATCCTCACTTTGAGGAGAGGAAGCATTCTTTGTCATTTAAGAGGGAGGTGTCAAACTCCTTAAAGTGTTCTAGATGGAAGTCCTTTAGGGAACCTTCCTGGAAGCAATCCGTTGGCCACTCTTCCAGATTCTTGGGCAAATCCTCTTTTTCATTTCATTCTTTTAGGAAGCAGGAATCAAATTCAGTTTCCAAGATGAAGAATCCCTGAGTATGCCGAGAAGTCTCCAAGTTTGCAGGCAGATAAAGACATTTTTCTCCAAATGAAAGGAAATCGCATCAGACAAGTGGGTCCTCAACATTGTCAAATTGAGTTACCAGATTGTGTTTCAGACTCCTCCGGGACCTTCAGAACCATTTGAACACCTGTTCCCAGGGATTCCGTGATGTTCCAGCCTTAGTGTGAGGGATTGCCTCTATGCTAAAGAAACAAATTCTGGAGATTTGTGTTAGGGAGTCCTCGAGTAGCTACTTTGTGCGTCTTCATTTTGAGAAACCTTGAAGATTCTATAACTAGTGATGAACAAGTTGAGTCTTCTTTTCAAATCTCCTGAAATGCAAGCTGGTACCCTCAAGAGAGCTCAGGTTCATCAGAGCCATTTTCAGGATAGATCTAGTGAAAGTACTTCTCACTCAAGATAGGAGTTTTCAGTTCCTGAGGTTGGTCAATCTCCTTCTCTCCAGTTCAGAAGTTCCGGCAAGGTTATCTATGGAGGGCTTGGGATACAGGGTGGCTGGTCTACTTACAGGTCCAAGGTACATCTTCATCTGCTGCCTTTTCTGTAGCCCCTGCACAATTTCTATTCTCCAAAAAATGATTTGCTGTTCCATTGGTCTTTGTGCCTAATCAGATCAAGCAGGACCTAGACTGGTGATTGAACACAAACAATCTTTGCAAGAGCATGCAGATAATTATGACAGATGCCAAAAAGGTCAGTTGGGGAACTACCTTTCTCAGACAATCATATCAGCAGAAGTGGACATGGTTGGAGTGGAAGAAGATGCTGAATTGGAGGGAAATCATGTTGATCTACAGGCTTCTCTTAAAGTTCATGGATCTCATTCTGCAGATGTCTTAGTGAGATCGGACAAAACTGTCTCCCTTTTCGTACATAAATCATCAATGAAGCACCAGATCCAGGTCTTTGAATCAGGTAACAACATCAATTGATCTGTGGCCGGAAACCAGTCTACTAAGCCTGTCAATGACACATAGAAAGGGGATAGACAACACTTAGGCGGACCTTCAGAGAAGATTTATCCCTTCATCAATAAACATGTCTTGTGTGATCTTCTTTCAGATCTACAGGAGATTCAGTTCTCTGTTTCTTGACCCATCAAAGAGCTATACAATGGTTTGAGGGGTCTGCTCAAGGAGAGTGGACCATGTGGGACAGAAGATCTGCTGATGAATTAGCCCCACAAACTGCCCTATTCCTTCCAACCTTTTCCACTAATCACAAGAACATTGTATTGGAAAGATTGAGTTGGAGAAGGCAGAAGTGATATTAATAGTACCTTATAGGCCAAGATGCTCTTGGTTCACAATTCTGAAGAGACTGGCAACTTTCCGTCCATGGCGTCACCCTTCAGCCCCATTTCCTTTCATGACCCCTTGCACTCTGCCTCTACATCTATCTCTCTTAGGTTGGAGGTTGAAAGGTTATACTTAATAGGTAAGGGTCTCCCTCCTGTCTTGGCTATAACCAGTCAGAATTCAAGAAGACACGCAACCATAACGACACATGGGCATATTTATGAGAGGGTTGCATCATGTTTGCACCACGCAATGTGGCACTTGTGTGACGCATGCCTCTAAGTCAGATTTTTAAAGCCACAAAACTTCACTTTGTGTGGCTTTGAGTGGCTTCAAAAATCTGGATTAGAACAATACAGTGCAAATCGCAGCATTGAGTTACTCTGCACTGGGAAGGCATTCATGGGCATTCTGTGGGTGTTCCAATGCAACTCCCATAGTTTTTGATGCATTCCCAGATTTACAAGACCGTGTAAACTTGGGAATGTGCCAAAACGATACACCTCCCAAGGAGAGCTGTAACAGGGATAAAAGTCTTTATTTTTCCTCATTACATCCTCTTTCTATGCTCTACAGCACACAGAGAAAGAGGAATATGTCTACCAGGACACCTTCCTGCACACAAACAAGCCTGCATGCAACACTGGCACCCTTGCACCATGGTGAAAGGGTGTGTGTGTCATAAGGACTCTCGCATAGTACCTAGACTGCTGGATTTGGTGTGGCAGCACCTCTGCATTGTAGGCTACTGAGTCACTCCTACATCAGATGGCAGCTGTCTGCCAAACCTCCTGGCTCCCTAGCAGTACCTCACCAAAACCCAACCAGTAAAGGTGATTTGTGGCAGCCTTGCATGGACTCTCAAAACCCCTCAGGGAAATTGTGGTGGAAAAAAAGTCTTGCCCTTTGCTCTTCACATAGAAGTCTCTTACACACACAAAGGCAAGAAAAGAGATGCAGGACAGTTTTCAATTCATTTATTGAAAAGACTGCACTCTACAATAAAATGCATGAGCTACAAAGATTAGGATAATGAAGAGTAACAAAATCAGGATTGTGAATATTAGAGGTGTGAATATAAACAACCCCAACATATTTGTCATTACATGAATACACAATTCGTACCTAAAAGCCTAATCTCTAGCCACTAAGCTATAGCATGGCGATGTAAGCCAAATCTGTCCGTTCAGTGTTCATGAAAAGCACACCCCACCCACATTACCTTGGTACAAGGTCAGGCCGCCAGTCTCCAGTTTGGGATCTATGGAGACACAAAGGCTAAGGTCAGCCGGAAAACAGGCATGCAGCGTACATGGAAATTCTGTCTGGAACCTCCTCTAATGCCATTTGTCCGACAAGATGTTTTTATAGGGAACATGTTTATGTTCATGCAAAGAAGCCTGACGTGGGTATGTACCTAAGCGCTGGACTGTTCATGCAGGCTTGGGGACGGCAATACAAAATATTATTCTGTGTGTCTCACATTCTGTTCTTGTGATTCTGAGGAAAATACCATGATGCAAAGTATGTCTCTTATAGCATTGATAATGATGCTTTCGCAGAATAGCAGCTGATGTTGGAATTAAAACAATAGCATTAAGAGGTTTAAGAAAATAAAACTAATAAAAACAACAGAGCATAATAGCTAGGTAAAAGCACAGGCAGCATGCCGAGGCTAAGCTATCAATGTGTCCAAGCGACTAACTAAAATGGGTCCACAACACCCTCCCCTATTGCTGAAACAAAGGTGAGAAATCCAAGCCCAATGTTTAAAAATGCTTTAAAAAAAGTGTAAAAACTCTAAAAGCATAGCTAAAAACAGACGTAAGAGACAAATGTCCAAGTTGACAAGCCAACTTGGACATGCCAAATTAAAAGGCAATTTGGCGTCATGATTTACTTTTGAGAAAAACCCAATGGTTGAATTTTAACAATAATGATGTTCAAGAAATCTATGATGTCATCAAGGGAGACTGAGACCAAGTAGGATTCCACTTTTGCAGGTGACAAGTTGATCAAAATATTGGCAGAAGGGTCCACAGAGCAAAAGTGTGCAGACACCTCTGGTGCATAATTAACCTCATAAGTAGCACTGTTCCGTGTGCCAGATGTCATTGGAGCCATCAAATCCACAAGCGGTGGCTCATAGGATACCTCACGAATCTACCTCAGTCTCAAGGGACATGACCGAAAATGAACCGTCAATCAGAACATCAACAGATCCTTATCCACAGAATGTGCAGGTTGCAAGGCAAGACATACTATAGGTGCACATTTGAAGAGGCACCAGATATAAAGGAAGACTGGCTGGACACATGTCTGAATGTCAAAGAACAATCTAGCTCCAGCTCCCCAAGCAAAGAATCTCCGAAATACTGCATCCTGCATTCATGACACAGCTGGGCTGGTAGTAGCTCTGAGACAGCATAGCTTATACTATCAATTTTAACATGAAATGATTATGAGCTAATGTATAATAATGCTGCATAGAAAATGTATTAATGTATTTTGCTAAACGCATGCTTGAAATGTGCCCACGGGGAGTGGCCGCCAATGTATACGGGGACCGATAAAACTGACTAATGATTATGAAAACGTTTTATTAAAATGTGGTTTAATAATTGAAAGTTATATACTAGAGTTTTGCTAATAAATCATTAGGCCTTAGTTAACATAAGTCGAGGCCTAGCTTCCTGACTCTCATATTAAATGTGTTTTTCTAACGTGCAGTGTGCTGACTTGCTGAAGGACACGAACTCTTGTTTTTTCCAAAAGCTAGAAGCTGAATGTAACTGTAGTAGATCCGTTCTCATGAAATTCCACTTGCTTGTAGAAACATTTTAGCTGAATGCAACACTGTAGACCACTAGCAGGTACAAGGTCGCCTGAACGGTACAGACAATGGAGCCACTGACTGAAGATGTGCAAAGGACCACGAGAGGATGAAATCATACCGGACATTCCACCCTCTAAAAACGTCAATCATAAGGACCAATAAAATACGTGAGAACTGTTATGGAGTGACAAATTCAATGAGCTAATTTGAAGACAATTGGTTAAAGATAGTGGGGTGCAACCCCTTGCTTAACCAAATTTTAGGGGAATGTACAACGAAAAATGGGATTAAAACCCTTGACACCAGGGAGTAAATTAGACTAGAGAATAGGAGACTAGGAGAGGAGGAGATGCTGATGGGATTTGCTATGACCCAGACACTTTGTCACTCTGCATATAGACTTTGCTGTTTGGTTCTTAAAACCATTCTTGCCATATATTGCCCGTTTACACTTTACCTCCTTATGAGGGAAAGTGCCAGTTTTGCCCGACTTGCTGAATTCCTGACTGATGGTGAATCAACTGATGTCCTGAGGACGAAGACTGAACCTGAGTGCTGACCTAAAACGGAGGGTAACTATATGACAATGAAATTGTGATTGTCTGTTTGCTTTTCCTTTCTAGGTACCAACTGCTTCCTTTTGACAGAGACCATAGCTAGATGTTTTCTAAATTGGTGTTGCTAAATTGTTTTGCATGAAGCCCAACATGCCAATGCTAATTTCAGGTTAGTTAAGGGGTTCTCTAAACTGACGCAAATAGACAAATGACTGAATCTATGCTTTGTTGAATAATACTCTGCTAAGGATAACCTATGTTGACGTTATGCTATGTTCTAATATTCGTGATTCTTGCTTTGATGAAATCTTATCAGAGTTGCCATATTGTGACTATGCTAATGTGCTTCTTGGTTTTGAGATTAATAAACTTGCTTGGTAGGATTGTAACCAATAGGGAATAAATATCACAAAATTCATACAAAACTGGTGTGGTTATTCATGACTGCAAGGTCATGGTGGTTTCTAAGTTTTATTAATGTCTTTGACTGCATTGAATTGTCTTATTCTGGTAAATATTGATGACGTTATTGACATATTGATTGACATGTTGATTAGCTATCTTCAATCAGGGTCAACAGATTCATTGGCCTAAAACGAGTCCCAAAGTGAGTAAAATTAATCATAGAGGGACGCGTTAACAGCTCCGTAACTCAGCTTTGCTGAGAGGTGACAGCCACTCTGTATCAAAAATAGCAGCAGCAGAATTCCACCAATTAATGTCAAAGTTGTAGGGAACCTGCCAAAGACAGTTGAAAAGAGTGAGCGTGTGGCAGCAGGTATTACTCCAAACATTTTCTTGAAAGTGCTAACAAATCTAGAACCTACAGCCTTAAAAAATGCACAATCCCCATTGTAAATTCTGCTGACCAATTCTCCAAAATGTTTTGGAAAGTTGGTATTTAATAGGGATTGTATCTCAGCCGATGATCCTGCTATCTGGAGAACGTACGTCTCTCTGACTGATGTCAGGGCCACATGTTTTTGAAACAATAGCGCCTTAAGTCCGCAGAGCTTGTCAAAGTTTACATTGGAAGTGGTGATGTGGGGCCACAAGTCTGCCACTACTATCTTTTGTGTGGGGAGGAAAAAAACAGGCCCGCAACAAGTTACCATTTGAGTAACTAAAATCAGATAGGCTATTCCTGGCTTCATCCCACAGCAGCTTTGATCATTCAGTACCACATAACTTGCATTAGAAAGTATATAAAATACTGGAGGAATCCAAGAGACAGGAGTACCTTTTAGACAGCATGCCAAATTTGCGACCTCTGCATTGCTAACAGTAGTCTCACATTCACTTCCACTAAGAAAGACTTCTATTTCGCCGTTCATACATTTGTAGTCGAAAGGCAGCTACCACACCTCGTGTATATGACTGTCTCCTAGACGCTCAAACCTGCCTACTGCTTTAAGCTTCTAGGTGGACATTACAACCCTGGCAGACGGTGTTAAAGCGGCGGTAAGACCGCCAACAGGCTGGCGGAAAAAAATGGAATCACGACCGTGGCGGAAACCACCAACAAAGACAGCCACTTTAACATTCCGACCGCCAAGGTGGTACAAACAAACAGCGCGGTGGTCACCGCCAACAGACAGGCGGAGGACAATGTACCGCCCACAGTATCACAACCTACCAATCTGCCACCTTTTCCGGGGCAGATTCACTGCGAACAAAAACATGGTGGAAACAGGACTTCAAAGAGAAAACGCTCACCTCTACACACCCCACGAGGAACCAGGAAGCCATGGAACCAGAGCTTGACATTTTCCCTGCCCTTATCTTCTTGCTCCTCTGCCAGGAGCAGGAACGCCGGCGGCGAAGACCTCAGTGAGTACTGCACCTACGACACAGGGGAGAAGGGAGGGAAAAACAGCGACACACACATGCAACACGCAATACCCCCACCCCCACCCTCGCCCACGACAACACACACACACTAATACAGCATGATACATTACAGTTACGCCCCCCAAACCCCCCTGAAGAATACAAAGACAAAAGGAAATGAGTGTAACCATTGTAATATATTAAAATCCAGTACGCAAAAATATATATACACTATAAACAAATATATGCACCAAGAATAGTAGTCAAGGTATTGCTCCATTGAAGTCTGTGGAACACTGGGCCCACACTGCATGGGCGAGGCCCACACTCAATACCCGAACATGACGGAGAGAACACTGCAGGGGCATCAGATAGCAATAAAACAGGCACCTCAGGGGGAAGGGAAAGGGGGGGCACCTCAGGCGGTTGAGTGCACAATGTCAAATCCACGAGGGGGCCCCAAGCCCACTGTCCAATCCTGGGGAGTGCAAAGCCACAGTCTCTCAAGTCTCTACAGTGGGTGGTTTGCCCACTGTTCAATCCTGGGGAGTGCAAAGCCACAGTCTCTCAAGTCTCCACAGTGGGTGGGTTGCCCACTGTTCAATCCTGGAAAGTACAAAGTCACAGTCTCTCAAGTCTCTACAGTGGGTGGTTAGCCCCCTGTTCAATCCTGGGGAGTGCAAAGCCACAGTCTCTCAAGTCTCTACAGTGGGTGGTTTGCCCACTGTTCAATCCTGGGGAGTGTAAAGCCACAGTCTCACAAGTGGATAAAAGTCTCCACTGGTTCTGGAGAGGGCTTTGTGCCCAGAGTGCTTCATCCTGCCAAGGACTGTGTGAGTGGATGTATCTCTCCACTGGTTCTGGAGGGGGCTTTGTGCCCAGAGTGCTTCATCCTGCCAAGGACTGAGGTAGTGGATGCCTTTCTCCAGTTGTTCTGGAGGGGGCTTTGTGCCCAGAGTGCTTCATCCTGCCAAGGACTGAGGTAGTGGATGCCTTTCTCCACTGGTTCTGGAGGGGGCTTTGTGCCCAGAGTGCTTCATCGTGCTCGTAGCGGACTCAGGAGTGTCAGTGCCCTTGGAGCACATGGGCCAGCGGTGCTTGTGGCGGCGGTGTCCTTGGTAGCGGTGCCTGTTGCGGAGGTGTCCTGTTCAGTGGTGCTTGTTGTGGCGGGGTCCTTGGCAGCGACTCAGCTGATGGCGGTCCTGTCTGGCCCAGCGACTCAGCTGCTGGCGGTCCTGTCTGACCCAGCGGGCTGGTGCTGGTGGTCCTGTCTGGCCCGGCAGGGCTGGTGCTGGCGGTCCTGTCTGGCCCAGTGGGGCTGGTGCTGGTGGACCTGTCTGGCCCAGTGGGGCTGGTGATGGCGGTGGCCTCCTGGCCAGCGGGGCTGATGGCGGTGGCCTCCTGGCCAGCGGGATGATGGCAGTGGCCTCCTGGCCAGCGGGGCTGATGGCGGTGGCCTCCTGGGCAGCGGGGATGATGGCGGTGGCCTCCTGGGCAGCGAGGATGATGGTGGTGGCCTCCTGGGCAGCGGGGATGATGGCGGTCGCCTCCTGGGCAGCAGGGATGATGGCGGTCTTCTCCGCCGTGCTGCTCTTTCCAGACTTGCCGGGTTTCTTGTGCCCCTTCCCCACCTTGGAAGGTGGGAGCGGCTTTGGTGGCTGGAGTCTTCCCCCTCTCCCGCTGGGCACTGGTCAACGTTTGATGCTTGACAGGTGGGGGACTGTCCGTGCTGTGGCTCCTTGCCACACTGGCTGCCCTGCTGCCTGGTGTACTCCAGAATCCGGTGACATCCCCAGCTGGGCCTCCACCTTGCTCCAGCGGCGAATGTCCTCCATTCTCTTACGGCAGTGGGTGCTCCATCTGTGATAGACCCCCAGGGTCCAGACGTCCTTGGCGATGGCACGCCAGATGTCCTTCTTCTGGTTGGCGCTGACCTACATGAATTGTACAGGGGAAAAAGAAAAGTTATTACCAACTGCACAGTCACCCCCATCCCTACCCTTGCCATGTGGCACATGCAGTCACCGTTGTTTCATGCACGCCTCAATCTCCCCACCCCCATCTTTCATCCACCCCACTCCACACAGGCATAGCTCATACAGCATGCTCCCAGTGTACTTACCTCTTTGTCTGGAGGACCGTAGAGTAGCGTGTACTGGGGGAGGACCCATCCACGAGTTTCTCCAACTCCTCCGTGGTGAAGGCAGGGGCCCTTTCCCCAGACGCATGAGCCATTGTCTCTTCCAGACTGAGGTCACAGCAGCACTTGCAGTGTAGGTCCTCTCCTGTCGAAGATCAGGTATCGAGTGATTGAACAGATAGAAAATGGCGGTCACGTCCGCGGCGGTGCGTACCGTCACCGCCGGCGTACATCGTCATTGGCTCCTGGGACCCATAGGGTCCAATGTTAACCAATGCAGTATTGCGCCACGGTCTTTGACCGCCTACCGCAACGGTGTACACCGCCAGCCCAGTTACCTCACATCCCATTGTCCCACTTTACAGGTCAGGCAGCCGCCATTTCAGGGGCCCACATGGCTTAATTTTTAACTGCGTCACACATACCTAGGCCTTGCCTCAACACTCATACATGCAAATTTCGGATTATGAATCGTGTTCTGTGTAAACTGTGGGTACATACCTCTGAGTTGGTTGACTCAGTGCTCGCTGTTGTCCTTCTTAGGCACCGTCCGCTGGGACATGTGAGGAGATTGCGGCATCCTCCGGTGTACAGACCTCTGGTGGACCTGTGGACAATGGAGGAAAGACATGTGATCATCACCTACAGGCTTGATCGTGCCACAATCCTGGAACTGTGTGCCCAGTTGGAGCCAGACCTGATGTCAGCTATCCGCCATCCCACAGGAATCCCCCCTCTAGTGCAGGTGCTGTCAGCACTCCATTTCCTTGCAAGTGGGTCATTTCAAACAACAGTGGCCATAGCATCAGGGATGTCCAGCCTATGTTTTCCAATGTGTTGTCCAGAGTCTTGTCTGCCCTGCTGAAACACATGTAGAGCTACATCGTTTTCCCTCAGGTGGAGGATTTGCCTACAGTGAAAGATGATTTCTATGCCCTGGGACATATCCCCAACATCATAGGTGCCATTGATGGGACACATGTGGCTTTGGTACCCCCCGCAGGAGTGAACAGGTGTACAGAAACCGGAAGAGTTATCATTAAATGAATGTGCAGATGGTGTGTTTTGCAGACCAGTACATCTCCCATGTGAATGCCAAATTCCCTGGCTCAGTGCATGACGCTTACATCCTGTGGAATAGCAGCATCCCTTATGTGATGGGTCAACTCCAGAGTCACTGTGTGTGGCTATTAGGTGAGCACCTGGAAGCAAGTCAGTGGGAATGGTTGTCTGGGGACATCCCTACAGGTTAGTGTGTGTCTAACAATTGTCCCTCGCATTTGCTGGTGACTCTGGTTACCCCAACCTCTCATGGCTACTGACCCCAGTGAGGAATCCCAGGACAAGGGCAAAGGAACGCTACAATGAGGCCCATAGGCGAACTCAGAGGATTATAGAGTGGACCTTCGGCCTCCTGAAGGCCAGGTTCAGGTGCCTCCATATGACAGGTGGATCCCTATTCTACTCACCAAAGAAGGTGTGCCAGATCATTGTGGCCTGCTGTATGTTTCACAACTTAGCTTTGCGATGACAGATGCCTTTTCTGCAGGAGGATTGTCAAGATGGAGGTGTTGTGGCAGCTGTGGAGCCTGTGGACAGCGAAGACGAGGAAGCAGAAGAGGACATCGACAACAGGAACTCGGTGATCCTGCAATACTTCCAGTGAGAAACAGGTAAGAATACAAACCTGCCTACTACATGTACTTTAACACTGCTAACTCTCTACTGTCTGTCGTTTTCACCCAGTGTATGGTCACTGAGTTGTCACTTTCCCTTACGATTTCACAGATGTGGGCCCCACTGTGTGACATCTGCTTTATTTCCTCATGGACTAGAGCTGTGTGACATAGGTATGTTGACATTACAATTGAAAGAGCATTTTGTCACTTTAATTGCTAATACACTATTTCGAAATCACAGACAGACTCTAGATTGTTTTGTGCTTTAAGTGTGTTTATTTAAGTGCTCAATATTGGAGGGTGCTGTAAAATGGTGAGGGGTGATGGTGGAAGAATGTCCATGGCAGAGTCCAGTCTATTAGTCTCACAGGTGCATTGCCCAAATGGGCATAGGAAATGGAGCTGGGGCAGTTTGAGGATGGACAGGGTAACAAGGTGGGACAAAAGGATGACATTCAGGGTGGTCTCATTTCTTGGCCGGGGTCTCGGCATCATTCTCTGTCTTTGCCCTGGATCTCAGGGACCGTTTGCGGGGTGGTTCTCCCTCTGCAGGGGGTGAGGTGCTGGTGTGGTGGTCCTGTGGCGGTGCCTCCTGTCCACTAGCTCCGGCGGAGGTGGTGGGCAGTTCATCGTCCAGGCTAGTGTCAGGGGCCCCTTGTTGTGCCACAGTGTCCCTCCTGGTGTTGAGGACTTCCTTCAGCACCCCTACGATGATGCCCAGGTTGGAATTGATGGATCTGAGTTCCTCCCTGAAGCCCAAATACTGTTCCTAATGCAGGTGCTGGGTCTCCTGAAACTTGGCGGGTACCGTTGCCATCATCTCCTGGGAATGGTGGTATGCTCCCATGATGTTGGAGAGGGCCTCGTGGAGAGTGGGTTCCCTGGGCCTGTCCGCCCCCTGTCGCACAGCAGCCCTCCCAGTTCCCCTGCGTTCCCTGGCCTCTGTCGCCTGGACCATGCGCCCACTGCCACTGCCCCCAGGTCCTTGTTGTTGTTGGGGTGGTGGATTAGCCTGGGTTCCCTGTAGTGGTGGACACACTGCTGATTGACGTGTCCTGGGGACAGAGGTATGGGCCCGCTGGGTGGGTGCTGTGCTGGTGTTTCCAGAGGGGGAAGCTCTGTGGTGGCCTGTGACTGTGTCAGGGGAACCGACTGTCCCGAGGTCCCAGATGGGCCAGGCTGGTCATCTAGATCCAGTTGGACAGAGCTGCTGTCATCACTGTGGGCCTGTTCTGTTGGTGGTGTGGACATGTCTGGACCCTCCTGTCTGGTGACGTTGGGTAGGGGTCCTGCAGGGGTATAAAAGGATGTTTATTGCATCTGTGTGTGCCATGGTGTGCAATGGGTGGCTGACCGTGTACCCCAGTGCTTGCATTCCTGTGTGGGACCTTGTGTGATGGTGGTTTAGGGGGGTGTATGGGTATGTGCAGTGGCCATGCTTTGGTGATGGGTGTCAATGCTTTGTTGTTGCATGCAGGGCTTGGTGTTGGGATGTGTGGTTTGTGATATTGGGATATTTGTGAGGAGTTGGTGTGATGGGGGTGAGGGCAAGGGTGGGGGTATGTGATGGTATGCAGGTAGGGTGGGGGATATAGTAGTAAAGCATTGTCTTACCAGAGTCCATTCCTCCATCTACTCCTGCGAGGCCCTCAGGATGCAGACTCGCCAAGACTTGCTCCTCCCATGTTGTTAGTTGTGGGGGAGGAGGTGGGGGTCCGCCGCCAGTCCGCTGAACCGAAAGGTGGTGTCTTGAGGCCACGGAACGCACCTTCCCCTGTAGGTCGTTCCACCTCTACCTGTGATCCGAATATCTGTGGCTCAACCCGGACGATTTCCTCCACCATGACCCTGAGCTCCTCCTCAGAGAACCTGGGGTATCTTTGCCGTGCCATAGGGTGGTGTGGGTGATGTGTGGGGTGGTGTGTGTAGTGATAAGTGGGGTGAGATTTAGTGGTGTGTTGTGTGAGGTGCGTGGAAGTTATGTGGGTGATGGTATTGTGTAATATACAAAAGGTACACTGTTCCAAACGTGCTTAAATAGCCTAGGGCACCCGAGGTGTCAGAAGCAAAACCCTCAAGCATCACAATGGATGGCTGGTATCATCATTGGGAATTGCTCCTCGCCAGGCCGGCGCTGCAACGCCTGACGGGCTCCCCTAAAAAGGGGGGCACTCAGCCATACTGTTCTGATGATACCTCATCAGACAGGGATGCCTACATTCAGGCACCAGCATACGCTCGGAGAGAATGAAATGTGAGACTAAAATTGGTTATTCAACCCAAAAATATTACATTCCTTTAATCAATATACTGGGCTGAAGACCAAGATTAAAATCAAAAGTGAAAGTAATAAACTGAGTGTTGATGCTCAATTACTTTCAAAGAGCAACAAACTGCCGGGGTCTGTAGTTTTAACAGTACCCTCAGGTAAGGGTCGACATGTTTCACATCGTGTGGTCCTACAGGATCCAATGACGCTTCATCAGGACCAAACAAGAATTATTATATCAGTTCTTCTCCAATTAAAAAAAGGAAAAAGGAAAAAATGTGACGAAAGTTAAATATATGTACCGGTCACTTACACTTCAAGTAAACTGGCTACGTCACTATCAGGTCGCCCTAGGGGACAGAGAAGGGTTAAATCAAAAAACCACAAACAAAAGTATATTCATACACCTATTAATACCTCTTACCTCTTTAAAACTTGTTCGCGCTCCCGCCGTCGCAGGACGCGCGCGGGACGCGCCCGGGCAAAGCCCGGGCCAAGGGCGGGCCCGTCCTGCGCCCGTCAGCGGCTGACAGAGGCTGGGCTGGGCCACCCCCCTAACATCTATCTTCCAAGAAGGCCATATTGTACTTAGTCCCATTTGTTAACTCCAACTCTGTGTCCCCAGTCAGCTGCTCCACTTAATCTGACGCCTTATTGTTTAACCCTGCACCTACACTAACATCAGATGGGCAAAAGGAAAGCAATAGAGGCAGGGGCCGGGGCAGTACTAAAAGCCAAGCGAAAAAGGCATAAGCATGCTGCTAGCAACTGCGTCATGGATAGAATCGACTCTCTCCTGGGCGAATGCAACGAAATACTAACTAGCCCCCAGGGAAACATTTCTATTGAAACTGGGGAGGGGCCCACTTCAACTAACAGGAAGGATGGTTCCATGAAAATCACCGAGATTTTTGTGAAACGTGGGCAACAAGTCACTGACACTACAGGGGAGGGCGAAAGTAGGAATGTTATCACCCATGCGGCCCCCTCCCTAGCAGAAGACCTACCACTTGCCACCAACGATTCCATCCAGCTCAGTAACCGCTTCAATCCCCTAACCAACTTCCCTAAATCACGCGACGACATCAACCCAGACACCCTGGTAGATGGGCCAGCAGCAACCAACACGCACTCTCCTTACGTAACCCCACAGCATATCGATTGCATACAAGCTCTAAGGAAGGAAGTCACAGAACTCAAGCATATGGTTAACTCATTACTTGCAATAGTAAAACAGCTAACCCACGCAAATAACACGACTACTACTAACCTTGCCCAAAATCCAATCCTATCAGGCATCACAACAAACTCGCCCAACTCCTCTGCTTCTTGCCACGCTGGCTCTCACCCTACCAAAGAAAAGACCATGTACTCTCACCAGACACCCTTTTCCCACAATTTAGGCATAGGAATTTCATTAGACACCTATCATAGTACCTTCAAACCCACGAGCAACACCGCCTCAAAATACTCTACGCAACCTGCCACTGACCAGTCCCATATAGGTAACGTAGTTCTAATGATTAACGTTCCAAAGCTAACCACATTGGCACGCAAGGAAGGGGTAGACTCTATAAAAAACAAGGCAATCCACTGGATTCGCCATGTTAGAGGCTGCCGATCCATAATACGCGAGGATCTAATTAACGTAGTACGACGGCCAGACCCGGGAACCCACTTTGATATTCTAAAACTGACACTCAAGAACAGGACCATGGTGAACAATCTGGTGGCCCTAGACGCAAGAACAAGCCCACCTGCGCATTCACGCATCCCGTTTAAACAGCCCAGGTCACCCACGCTCCACGAGGAGTGCCCGAGTTACCACCCGGCAGAAAACCTATCCCCTCTTGGCAAATATGATTGACTCACAGCCCTACCTAAAATCCATACAGGCAAACCTTGCTACCTTCCAACATCTATCACCCCCAGCTCTTCCTTTCACCCCATCACTGTTTGTCCATGTATTCACTCCCCTACTCACGACACCGAGACCATTTCCGGCTCTCTGAGCAGTCACGACAACGATGCTCCATCCATCTTGCAGGCACTTTGCCCACCAAACCAAGAGCTGCTGCCTAGGCCCGCAAGCGCCCCCTGGATCAGGACCAGGCCAGTTCCAACAGAGGAACACCACAAACCACCACAAGCCTCACGGGCAAACATTGGTATCAACCCATCTCAGCTCCCTCAGTCACACCTGCCAGACCAACCCCCGACAGCCAACTTCACAAACCCCGGGCATTTAGCCAGGACAACTCAGCTACAATCTGGGGTACGACTTGTCTCATGGAACGTGGCAGGTCTGAAATCTATTCTTCCCCTTCCATCCTTCTCCTCATTTATTGACGAACATGACATATGTCTTTTCCAGGAAACATGGTCACTCAACTCTCTCTTCCGAACAGGCTACACAAATTTCCACATCCCCGCTGTGGCCAGCACGAGAGGCAGGCCCTCAGGGGGTCTGACCATCTGGATCAAAACATCACTTAGCTGCCACATATCACAGCTACCTACCGTCTCTCCCGACCTGTTAGGCCTTCGTCTATCCTTTGGGCCCGACTCTGTGGTGAACATCTTTAATATCTACACTCGAGGGGTCAGGGGGGGTCAAGTTTCCAAAACCCTCTGCACCCTCGTAGCCCTCTTACAAAATTATCCCCGCCACCACAAAACCATCGTGGCTGGGGACTTCAATGTCACATTCGAACCCCTTGACTGGGACGATCTCAGGTCCACCCGCGAGGAAGATCAAGCCTGGTCTATCCCCGCTCTGTCAATTCCACCCATCAAGAGGTGGACGTCGGTTGCTATTCAGGTCAAATCACTGACCATGGAGTTTGGACTCAGGGCGCTAAATGGCAGAACCAATTCAGACACCAACGGCAGTCACACGTACAACAAAACAAACCACACCAGCAGAATCGATTATTGCCTATTCGATATAAGATTATGGCCTCTAGTCATCGATATGACAATCATCGAAAGGACCGAAAGTGATCACAACCCTCTCTCTGTCCACACATTATCCCTAGGTAACCTCGCAGCCACGTATAACCCCGCAGCAGTAGCACCTGAGGGTATTAGCCTGGCCAACAACAAAAGACACCTAAAATGGGTCAATATTGCGGCCCGGCCCGCACTCATCAATGCTGCCAACAACACCCTAAAATCCACACTAATGGACCTAGAGGCAGGTCCTGCAACTCCCCACCAGGAAATAAGCTCAATCCACACATCCTGCTTTAGGGATATCGCAGCCCACTTCTCAGCACCCCCAGCCCACGTCAATAAACGACCCAAAACCAGGCACCGCTGGTTCAACAAAACGTGTCGGTCCCTAAACAAGCGCCTAGTTCAAGCCATTAAATCCAAGGACCCAGTCGCCATCCGCGCAGCTAGGAAGTCCTATAAATCTGCAATATGCATAGCCAAGCGTGATCAAGATAGCAAATGGTGGACAGCACTCAGCGATGCTGTGCGTGAGAGAAATTATAGTCTGTTCTGGTCCCTGGCAGCGCGAGGCCCAGAAACCAGTGGTTTGGACATCTCAACCAATATTGCCCCAGGAGACTGGATAGTCCACTTTAGTAGTCTGTACTCCCCTGATCACGACAGCCCCACCCCTGTTTGTATGGGCCCCCTCCCACTTCACCCATTAGCACCCACCACCACAGCACCCCTGTTGTTCTCTCAAAGTGATATAACCTATTCTCTAAGCACTCTAAAACGCGGCAGGGCCCCTGGTTCAGACTGCGTCCCAGCAGACCTATTCTCAACAGACCTAGCATCCTGGTCAAGATACCTCACCATTCTAGCTAACGCAATAGCATCTGGGGCACCAATTCCCGACTCATGGAAAGCGGCCATTGTTATCCCAATCTTTAAAAAGGGCGACAGATCTCTTCCCTGTAACTATAGACCTATTAGCCTAATTGACTGTGTCCAAAAAGTCTTCTGCCACTGCCTCCTAGGGAAGATCGAAGAATGGATAATTGACCATGATATCCTTAGCCCCCTCCAAGCCGGTTTCCAGAAGAAGATTTCCACCACTGATCAAGCCCTCAGATTCCTACTATTATATTGGAAAACAGTGTTCATTGGCAAAGGCAGCCTTTATGTAGCTTTTGTGGACCTCAAATCTGCTTTTGACCTAGTACCTCGCAACCAACTGTGGGTCACTCTCTCTCGGATGGGAATACCGGAACACATCCTTGCCATTTTGATACGACTCCCGAGGACAACTATGCTCAAGTCAGGTGGGGCAACAGGGGCCAACTAACCGATAGAATCCACGTCTCCCGGGGTGTGCGGCAAGGCTGCGTACTTGCCCCGACCCTCTTCTCGTTGTACATCAACGAAATTGTCCCCTCCCTTCTCAGACTACAGGCAGACGCACCTTCACTTGGCACACAAAAAATCCCAGTCTTACTTTTTGCTGATGACACTCTTTTGATTTCCAAGACCCCCAGTGGTCTAAGGAAACTCCTTGCGTGCTTCGAGCATTTCTGTTCATCTCAGGGACTCGAAATCAACGCCTCAAAAACCAAACTAATGACCCTTAACCCCCACAGATCTTTCAAAGGGAAATTTACTCTAGAGGGCTCCTCTCTTGAGAAGGTGGGCATTTTCAGCTACCTGGGCATAACACTCACCGACAACATGTCCTGGAAGCCACACATAGGAAAACAAGCCCTTAAATTAAGACAAACAACTGGGGCTCTACTAAAAAATTTCCACCTCTCACATACAAAACCAATTTGCCCAGCATTACAGCTATACGAAGCCCAGGCAGTTTCCTCAGCGCTCTACGGGGCTGAACTTTGGGGTTATACCAAAACCCAAGACCTGACCACCGCTGAAAACAACTTCCTAAGAAACCTTGTGTCCCTTCCACAAAGCACCCCACTGTTCCCTCTTTGCAAGGATCTCGGCATCAAACGCATTGGTCACAAAGCCCGCCTGCGACCTCTGCTGTACTGGCGGCGTCTCTGGACCACTCCGGAACTTGACATCTTCACTGAAGCTCTACAGGTCATCCTAAAAGCCGACCACCTGCACAGAATCCCCTGGCTACGATCCATCAAGGATTTACTTCACTCTATCGGGCTCGATGATCTCTGGAACTCACCAGCCACGTCAGTCTTTCCCTCGAAAAGGGAACTAAAGAAACTATACTGGCAAAGGGCCAACCACGAAGACACTCGGGCTGCACTCCACACTACATTATCCTGTGACTTTGCCAACCTAAAAGATTCATGCAAGTACGAAACTTTTTGGGACCTAATCACGGCCCCAAGGGAAAGGAAACTGTACTTCCAGCTCCGTATTGGAACACTCCCATTAAGAACTTTCACCAGCAGCTGGTCACACAGTGAATCCACCGCATGCCCTGCTTGCAAAGCCCCCGTCGAGAATCTCCCTCACCTCCTTTTTGCATGCCCCGCGTATACCGCCCCCCGTAGGAAATGGCTGGCCCCGGCATGCAGACTACTGGGAGTACGCTGCTCTGTGCTAGCCCTGCGAATCCTTAGATCAGACACCAGGCCAACGCTAGTGATCGCTATCGCCAAATTCGTCGGAGCCAGTTGGCTTATCAGAGGGAAAACTCTTCTGGACAAAGACTCCTAATAAGACTGTCCTAACATCCTGCACAGCGCTTTTCATTTCATTTCATTTTATTCTATCTCACTTTTATTCCATTTTTATTTCTTTTATTACTTACTTTTTTTACTTCCTTTTTATCTACCTACAATTTTATTTTATTACGTGTATTTATTTGTATTTATTACTGCTCGCGCTTTTTTGGCTCTTGTAGCCGCAATAAAGCTTCTTTGAATTGAATTGAATACCTCTTATTGTGAATAACGTGGTATAAATGTGTTATTCTCATAAGGTAAATCAAACAGTCATTAATGTGAAAAGGGCTTACCATCCCCTTAGTCAGGAAAGGGCTCCTTGAGAGGCACGTTACGGGGACTTGGAAAAACGCTGCCTAATAGTAAATATAAGTCATCAAAAAGCACACGATAAATATGTAATCCATTTACACAACTCATATGGATGGCACCATGCGCTCCGTGCTAGGTGTGCTGCATTTGTGAGGCAAGAATGGTGCCAAGAGTAACACAACAATGTTTGTGCATGAAAAGTATTAGTAAAAGGCGACTGTATAGCCTGTTTTTTCGAGCTTAGAAACGCGCATTTTTTTACCATTTTGGCACACCTTATATAACGCTTTTCGGACATGTATTCTAACAACCTGCAGTAATGGCCATTATGACACAGAGACTACAGTCGATAATTTGAGAACACACAAGTGTGGGCACAAGTGTTGACATCTGTTTTATTGTGTGGCACTGATGGTGTTTGCACTGACTGGTACTAATTCTGTATGGAGTACTCGTATTTTATGACTTTTACTAATACTTTTCATGCACAAACATTGTTGTGTTACTCTTGCCACCATTCTTGCCTCACAAATGCAGCACACCTAGCACGGAGCGCATGGTGCCATCCATATGAGTTGTGTAAATGGATTACATATTTATCGTGTGCTTTTTGATGACTTATATTTACTATTAGGCAGCGTTTTTCCAAGTCCCCGTAACGTGCCTCTCAAGGAGCCCTTTCCTGACTAAGGGGATGGTAAGCCCTTTTCACATTAATGACTGCTTGATTTACCTTATGAGAATAACACATTTATACCACGTTATTCACAATAAGAGGTATTAATAAGTGTATGAATATACTTTTGTTTGTGGTTTTTTTATTTAACCCTTCTCTGTCCCCTAGGGCGACCTGATAGTGACGTAGCCAGTTTACTTGAAGTGTAAGTGACCGGTACATATATTTAACTTTCGTCACATTTTTTCCTTTTTCCTTTTTTTAATTGGAGAAGAACTGATATAATAATTCTTGTTTGGTCCTGATGAAGCGTCATTGGATCCTGTAGGACCACACAACGCAAAACATGTCGACCCTTACCTGAGGGTACTGTTAAAACTACAGACCCCGGCAGTTTGTTGCTCTTTGAAAGTAATTGAGCATCAACACTCAGTTTATTACTTTCACTTTTGATTTTAATCTTGGTCTTCAGCCCAGTATATTGATTAAAGGAATGTAATATTTTTGGGTTGAATAACCAATTTTAGTCTCACATTTCATTCTCTCCGAGCGTATGCTGGTGCCTGAATGTAGGCATCCCTGTCTGATGAGGTATCATCAGAACAGTATGGCTGAGTGCCCCCCTTTTTAGGGGAGCCCGTCAGGCGTTGCAGCGCCGGCCTGGCGAGGAGCAATTCCCAATGATGATGCCAGCCATCCATTGTGATGCTTGAGGGTTTTGCTCCTGACACCTCGGGTGCCCTAGGCTATTTAAGCACGTTTGGAACAGTGTACCTTTTGTATATTATATTAGTGGGAGACTGTACACTGGACCACATAATCTCCCGGTCCCTCCCCCTTTTTCTCTTGATGGTATTGTGTGCCTGTGGATGCTTGGTAGTAGTTTGTAGTGTCTCTCTCTGGCCCTCTTTCGGTATTTTTGTCGTAGGGGTTTGTGGGTGGTGTGGGTGTGTGTTTTATATTGTAATGGGTGTGTGGGAGTGGTGTGTGTATGTGTATCAGGTATGTGTATTTTGATTTGTCCAATATGGCTGTGTTTTGTAAGACTTTGTGTATTTTGAGCGCGGCGGTGTGTACCGCCAATGGAATACCGCGGTTGAAAGACCGCCGCGTGGATTCGTGGGTCATGATAGTGTGGGCGTATTTCTGTTGGCGTGACAGTCGAGGTTTTGTTTTCGCCAGTTTATCACTGACCTTTGGTGTGGCGGACTTGTGTGGGTGTCTCAATTTTGGCGGATTCCGAGCAGTGGGTCATAATGACCGTGGCGGAATTCCGCTGCTGCAGCAGTGTGTTGGCGTTCTTCTGCACGGCGGTAAGTGGCTTTTGCCGCCAATGTTGTAATGAGGGCCTTAGTGTATCGAAAAGTGGAAATGAACAGATTTATTACTCCAGGTATTGAGAAGGTTTCTGCTTCAGTGAAAGGTAACTTTTCTACTTTCTTGATATTAAGCATGATGTAACTTGCTTCTCTCATGGCCATTACCTGTTGTTGTCTGGAGAAATTAAAAGCGGCAAACAATTGAGTAATGCTGAAGTGCTTCCAGGGCAGGCAACCACTTTTGAGAACCTGCAGTGCTCAACTAAACTGCATTATAGAACACAGCTGTCTTTGTACATGTTGTACAAAGGCTACAACATTCTGAATGATGTCAATTCAAGATGACTCAATATTATTTAGGGTGTAAATTTTGTTGGACAGAATGTTCATACCATTATCGACAACGGCTAAATACTTTTCCATATTTTCTTTATCAATCTGCCTATAACGGGCAACAGCTTCCATCTGGGATAGTTTCCAGATCCTGCTATATATGGCATATAGGAAACGTTTTGAGCGTGGCTTCCTAGGTCCTAACAGGAAATATTGTAAGTTGATTTCCTTAGACAGGAGACTAATGTGTTCATTTAAAGATTTGAAAGTAGAGGAACACAGTCATTGTTAGCACAGTTTACCCACACTGTATGTAGTAACAGCACCTGAGTGTTGAGTGGAGACAAAGCGAGGATCTGGTCGGCTTGTTCTGAAATGCCCAGCGGAATTAACAAAATGTGTCTGGCACTCATTTGTGTCTACTGGCCACAATAACCACCCACCGGGACTTAAAAATGCGGAATTCAAAGTACCATTCTGAACCCAAGTAGTTAATTGTTCTTCAGTGAGATTTGAAAATATTTGCCAACTGTGAAATTTAGCAGGTGAGGGGATTCTGGGCACATTTAATTCTTTTATTTTTGCTAACCTGAAACAGGACGTTTGCTGGGAAGTGTCATTTAAAAATACCATTTGTAAAGGAATAATACATGCTCTAAACAAAGCTTCATTACCCTGTATTTGCCAAACATTTGTTCCCCATTCACATTTCAATTCAACAGTGTTTTTCCAATATTTATAGCCTTCCATAGCAAATGGGAAACAAAGGAACCTGAGTAGATTAATTTTGTGTCGGTTGGCAATATTTTCCTTATTTTGGAAAGCGGTAATTTGAAACTATGCGACACAGCATTGCTGGTGTCATGCCCACAGGTGGTGTTCAACAATGTTTCCACTGTGTGTAATTATAAACTAATCTTGGAGCAATGGCTCGGTGCAGAAAGGAATGTCCATAACGATGATAACAAACTATTTCCCCATAACTTGCTGTGTTCATATACACATCTTCACTTTCAAATGCAATGTGATATTCCAGCTCAGATAGCATACAATCAACTGTTTTAACATCCCAGTCATGTGAAACAGTACCAGATGTAATTACATCTCTCACTGAAACTTTAAACACATATGGAATGTGAATAATCTCATTGAATCATATATATCAAATGGTCCCTTATCCCACGGAATCCCAACTGGAATCAGAACTGCTGAAATGTTCACAAGGGACAAAGGGGGTCATTCTGACCCCGGCGGGCGGCAGGAGCCGCCCGCCTGGAGGGAACCGCCGAATGACCGCACCGCGGTCAAAAGACCGCGGCTGCCATTCTGGCTTTCCCGCTGGGCCGGCGGGCGACCGCCAGAAGGCCGCCCGCCGGCCCAGCGGGAAACCCCCTTCAACAATGAAGCCGGCTCCGAATGGAGCCGGCGGAGTTGTAGGGGTGCGACGGGTGCAGTGGCACCCGTCGCGATTTTCAGTGTCTGCAAAGCAGACACTGAAAATCTTTATGGGGCCCTGTTAGGGGGCCCCTGCACTGCCCATGCCATTGGCATGGGCAGTGCAGGGGCCCCACGACACCCGTTCCCGCCATCCTGTTCCTTGCGGTAAAAACCGCCAGGAACAGGATGGAGGGAAGGGGGTCGGAATCCCCATGGCGGCGCTGCAAGCAGCGCCGCCATGGAGGATTCCCTGGGCCAGGGGTAAACCGGCGGGAAACCGCCGGTTGCCCTTTTCTGACCGCGGCTTTACCGCCGCGGTCAGAATGGCCCAGGAAGCACCGCCAGCCTGTTGGCGGTGCTTCCGCGGTCCCCGGCCCTGGCGGTCATGGACCGCCAGGGTCGGAATGACCCCCTAAGTCTCTTCAGATCTCATGGGAAGATAGGTAAGGTGTCAAAACCTCACCCACCGGGTCAACAGCAGAGCGTTTAGGAACATAATGCCCATTTATTAGAAGGAAAAAGACAATAACGAAACCACTCCATAGCAGAAAGGCAAGAAATTTCAACAGTATCCACAGATAGTATCATGGATAAATTAGGTAATTGTTCTTAAGCCAAATTTACAGCTTACATGTATATGAGACAGTCTAAGTTGTAGAAGCAGATGAGTCGAAGACAAGTCATCTAAGTCAAAGAAATAGCCAGAAGTAGTCTGTGTAAACCCAGGAGCAGGTGCAGAGCTGGTGGATGGAAGCATTTGTGGTGGTTCAAAGTAGACAATGTCATCTGTCTGGGTTGAATTGGAATATTAATGTTTCACATCTCCGTCAGTGTTCACCAATGATGTGTTTCCAGGAATTAGCAGAAGCTCATTCTTTGCCCTTCCCATACATGAGGAGGTAATTGTAGTATTGGTGCTTGCAGAAATGTTTTTACTGCTTGTAGAGGTTTATCTTGTCAGGTAGTGAAAGGGGGATGGGTATTACCTGAAGCACCTCTGGGTCTACTGTTCAGGATTGTCCACATGGTGCAATTTGACGTTGTCAATGGAAACAAATATTTTCTCTCTGGGACCAGGCAGTGGTGGTATGGTGACAGTTCTGGTACTGTGTATCCCCAGGACTAGAACCAGTGCTCTGTAAAATGGGCCAAATTCTGTTTTTCACAGCAATCTTTTCATGCACTAGATCCCCTACTTTAGAAATCTATAGTGTAGGTGTTGTTTGCAAATCCCTTATTCCCAAGGTGGCAGCACAGGCGGATGAATTCTCATCACAAAATTGCTGTAGCTCCTGTAAAACAGTGATACATTCATTTTTGTCAAACGGTGTGTCTGCCGCCACCATGCCAGAATCATCAAGATCAAGGACATTCATAGGTATCCTGAAGAGGACCTCATGGAGGGTGCAACCTTACAAGGAGATTATTTAGGGCTCTCTGGACCCCATATAGGTGACAAAGGCAACTACTGCCTGAACCTATAACTCTTGCTGTTAAGAGCTGCATTAGGACTTGATTCTTCCTCTCCACTGTGCTGTTTCCCTCGGGATGATAGGGGGAGGAATGGAGTTAAACAGCCATCGTTCCAATGGAAAGCAGGGCCTTGATCAGTGTGGAATGCTGCAACTGCATAAAGACCAGCAAGTCTTTAATAACAGTCCAAGCGTCAACTGACGACTGTTGTCATATCCACAGGAATCTAGAACAGGAATCAACAATGACTAAAATGTATTTGTATTCACCATCAGGTTGTAAGGAACCACAATGGTCCAGGTACACACATTGTAGTGGTTTCTTTGAAATTGGAAGGGATGTCTGCGAATGGTGTTTAATGGTGAGCCCTTTAATTTGCTGGCAAATGGCAAAATAAAGGACGAATTGATTGGTCTCTTTGTAAGGACCTGGCCACCAAAAGTCTTTTTGGAATAGTGATATTGTAGCCGCCACAATTGGGTGAGCAGAAGCGACACCCATGTGAACTGCTTTGATGAGATCTGTTCCCTAGTCTTAGTTGGGGATCACACAATCTCCCACCCCTAGAATGGTTGCAAATGCAATGTTCTTGGCACTGAGTTGGTAGGAATATTTAGTAGGAAATGCTTTTGATAAAGACTTGCTGTAAGCCAAAGCTTTCACAGCAGCCAGTGTCTCGTCATCTAACTTCGTCTGAGAATGGCTTATTGCAGCAACAGAAGCTGTAGAAACTGCAGATTAGGCAGCTTCATCAGCCAAAGTGTTTCCTTCAAAATGTACTCCTACACGTTGATGTACCAACGTATGTACTACATGAGCTTTTGGTTGTCTGACATGTAGGTCAGCTACACTCCCAAAAAGGTTTCTGTGCTTGATGGTGTTCCCATTGGAATTTCTGAAGCCATTCAGGCACCAGTCATTTAGGTAGTTGTTATAGGACTGGATGCCAAAATACAAATTGCATACAGTCAGGGTTGGTTGGTCAGGATCCGTATGTTCTAGTGCCAGGACAAGAGCCTTAAACTCTACCAACCTTGCAGTGCAATGGTCTGTGTGTAGGTATTTTGAGGGTGGAATGTACAGTCCCTCATTACTCCACTGACGACAGCGCAAGCGGCTGAGTATTGGTGTTTAGTACCTACAGCTGGTTGTGCTGAACCATCAGTATAAATGACAGTTCGGTATTTATCTAATGGTAATATATTAGTAGGTGCGTGGTACTCCTGTTCATATTGGGGAAATTCCTGGGTCTGAAATTTTGGGTCAAAAATACAATCAACATCAGTGGCAGTCACGGAGGTTGCCCATTGATTCCACTGTGAATAAAATGCTTATGCGTTTGGAACACTGGCTTTGGTGACTGCCCTGTGTGCTGGCACCAGGGTAGCACCAATAATGCTTTTCCCTTGGGCGAGTGGCCTTTCCTTGATGACAGCCATCTGACCAGCAGTCAGTATTTTTTCTTTTGGTGCAAAACGTTGTTCTGCTTTGGAATACAGATGTGATGTTTATTCTATGGGTGTTGTGTCACCTTTATTGAATGTGACATAGGTGAAGCTGATGGCACCAGCAATCATTCTGACGACCAAGTTTGTTTTATTGTCACATGTGCACAATTTTTGCTTCAAGCATGTCTTACTGAAATTCTCTGAGGATGCATGTGTGTTCTATTGTCCAGTGTTTGCTTGAAAAATCTGGACAAATTAAATCATAAAGTGGTTTTATGCATTGTACATAACGAGGTATGCATGGTCTGCCAAAGTTAAAGAAACCCAACAATGACTGCAGCTTCTTAGTAGTATTTGGAGGTTGAAGTTGAGTGCATTTTTCAAGAAAGTGCGTGGCCAGACTCTTGCCTTCATCTGATAGTTTGTATCCCAGAAATAGGACACTCAAGAAAACAATTTTAGTTTCCCTAAAATTGAATTTGTAGCCCTGGGTGGTGCACGCTAACACGATCCGATCCACCTTTGCCAGATGTATGTTGAGGTCGTCATATGTGAGATAAATATCATCCATGTAAGACAACGCCTCTGGATCATTCTCATGTAGTATTGATGTTACTCAGGCTGAAAACAACCTGGGGCTTTTCTTATACACTTGTGGCAAATGACAAAAGGCTGCAGCAAGTCTAATGAGCTAAAGGCGCTAAGATCATGACTTTCAGGCGCTAGGTTTTGGCAGAACAAAACATTGGAAATATTCAAGGCTGTTTTGTATTTTCTGGGTACTATGTTGTTAATTAGTGCTGAGCTCTGTGCATTTTGTATTGCATAAGTGCATGTGTGACCGTTTAAGTATATGTAAAAGGTATTAAATGTTGGATCCCATCCCACAGGGTTTCGGTAGAGTGTGGGAGCCTGTGTCTGAGCCCAATCAGCAGCATAGGCTTCCGTTACCACGTCTGGTACCTGAAGAAGACAAAATAATATGTTCCCCATGTGGGAGCTTGCGTACAAATTCAGGTGGCCAATCTTTTTCTGCGAATATAATATCACAGTTTAAATTATCCCAAAATATTGCTTCAATAGTGCACTTTCTGTCTCTCTCTATTTTGGATATTTAATTATTAAAACCTGTCGGATGGGAAGACGCCCCTTTCCGCTGTCTCTATGATGAGAAAGTCATTCATTGCCTTCATATCCAGATGATCCATAGGACACTGGTGTCAAATTGTGACCTCTGCCACGCTGTCTAGCAGAGTCACTGCGCACGTCCTGTTCTTCAACAGTGTTCTCAGCATGGTTGACATTTTTGATTGAAATTACAGCCACCTTTTAGTTTTATATTGGGGTTTTTGTTGAGGGTATTTGTCCTCTTTTTTAATGCAAGGGACGCTGTAAGCTCTTTTTTGGCTTTGTGTGGTCTCTTTGTGTGGTCTCTTTGGGATTCAGACCATCCCAGTCTCACTCTGTTTGTCTGGTGTGTCATAAAAGGAATGAGAAGGAAGTGTATCAGTATATTGGTATTTATCAGGAGTTTTTAAAGTTTCTCTGTTTTGGAGATTTGGGGGCTGATTCGGAGTTTGGCAGTCTGAGGACCACCATGTGGACACTGGCGGTCTGGCTGCTGGTGGAGCAGACTGCCGTATTATGAGTGTGACAGTCGAACAAATAGACAACCGCCAGCTGTCCACCGCCAGAACCAGGCAGCACAGACCACTGCAGTGTCCTGGAAGCACATACATGGTCTCAGCCGGACCTATTACGAGGTTGCACACTGCCAATGTGACCGTGGCGGTCCAACCACCACCTACAAGTTGTGGGGAACAGACAGTATAAAGGAAGACACTCACCTGCAGACAGCCATACACAACCGGAGCTGCCATGGATCCCTTCGCAAGTGACATTCTGCTGCTCCTGCTAGCCTAAAAGACAACAAAATCAACACCAACGTGGACGACCGCAACCATAACTACACACACCTACCTGTAACATCATCCTTTTAAAAACACATCATGTGAGAGTTCCACGGCTCATACAATGGAAGGCATCACACAAAGTGGCAATGGACAGGTAAACCACCCAGCAAACAATGCACACAAACATCCACTACCTATGAATGTCACCCGCTGCATACAGTGCCTACAGGTCACACCTGCAAACAAACACAAATGATGGACGTAATGTATAACCAATCAAACATTTACCCCTAGTCACAGATCTGTGTTTAATCCATCAATTCTGTTGTTTACCACACCACGCAGATTTGGACCTAGCCACATGCCAATCAGTCTTGACCCTGTTCCCCATGGGAACAGTCCAGCCCAAACTGCCAGGCCAGCTCCTCCATGGACTGGAAGCAAGCATCCTAGGACCAGTTTCAAGGTATCACTCTTCATCAGCTAGACTAGCTTGATTCCAGTGCCATTGTGAGCTTTGGACACACATCTGGACACACCCAGCACACGTAGGGTGACAAAAGCAAACAAGCACAAATGATAGATGGAATATCCTGGTACTGGTTTAGGGTATCACCCTTAATCATCTAGACTAGCTCAATTACAGTGGCATAGTGAGCCTGGGACCTATGTCTGGGCATGACTGGCGCACAAAAGCAAACAAACACAAATGATGGATGGAATGCAGAACCAATCAAGCATTTACCCCAGTCACAGATCTAGGGTTAATCCGTCAATCCTTCTGCTCACAACGCCACCCCAGTTTGTTTTTGCAATTTTTTCCCTTAGCTGGACAGGTATGCCCAGACGTGGGTCCCATGCTTGCCATACCACTGGAGTCAAGCTAGCCTGGCTGAGGAGGGGTGATACCCCGAAACCAGTCCCATGGTTGCACACATGTCACATTCCCTTACAGGGGACTCTGCAAACCCAAACTGTCCATGGTTGTTGACACCGGAAAGCAACCCAGCTACGCCAGGGGAAGTTCGCTTCAACAAGGCACATGGAAGGACACAGCATGTTGGGGAGCAGGCTTTTGGGCTCCAAAAAGCAAGATTCCAGTGCTTTGACCAGACTGGTCCTCTACTCACCCTTAAAAGTGTGTAAGAGCATTGTGAGCTGCTGCATGCTCCACAACCTTGCCCTGAGGAGGGGGAGCTGGCAATGCTACTGGGTGAGCCTCTGGAAATGCCAAGTGAGGATAGTGGTGAGGATGAAGGTGGAGAAATGCAGGCAGATCTCATCAATCACTACTTCACTTGAGTGTAAGTATGTGATGTTCTGTGATTACTGTGACTGCATGGGATACTACAGGGGGTCAGGATTTGTTAAGAAGGGTATCTCTGTCACCATGAGACAGGACATACATTCTATGCATCATACAGCCAAGGTTTGCTGGCTACATTAGACTTTAGGATGTGACTCTCTTGATGATCTCCTTTGTTTGGGGCAGTTACATTTCACTGTCTGAGAAAAAAAAACTGAATTTTGAAATGAGGTTTGTGTCTACTGTATACCTTTACCTGCCTAAACTCCTTGTATGTTACTTTTTCCTTCCAGATGCCTTCACTGTGCCATCCCCATTTGGGCATTTCAGAGTTGTGTCATTAGCAGGTGGCTGTTGCTGGTCTGACATGTGAATTGGACTTGGATTGATTCAGGTAATGTTGGTTGCAGATTTGAGGGCATGAGACCCATGCTCAGACTGCCTGGAAAGTGGGACAGCAGGAATCTGAGCTACACAATAGGCCTGTTTGTCGTGGTGTGTTGGCCCAGTGGTCTCATGTGTGTGATCATGTGACTTGTAACGTCTTTGTGTGCAATCCATTCCTTTCACCTTCACATTGTGTTGACATTGATCCTGTATGACCTTTTAGTGGCTGTCAATGTGTTTCCTCATTGCAGGCCAGTGTGCCTGTGCCACAACACTGAAACAGGTTTGTGACATTCCACCAGATGCTTGTTCAATGTTATGGGCTCAGGCTCTATTGTGCTTCCCTCTGTCTGTGCCATGGCATATGTTAAGTTGGCAGGCCTGGTTTTGGTATGTGATAGGGCTCAAACTGGAGACAACATCCCATACTCTGTTAGCCTAATCTACGGGACAAGGTCTTACAAGCCCTTTCTGTGTGATCTGGGGCACAGTAGTAATAGAATACCTGGCCTGACTTTGTATGGCTAGGACGTTCTTGGCTATGACTGGGCAGACATTCTTAACACCTTATGTGCAATACGGTACAATAAAACGTTTCCTGTGACCAGACACTTGTGACATTGTTTTGCTAGTCATCCTCAGTATGACACCACCTGAGACATCCCTCCATCCATTGCCTTCTTATGTCTTAATCATGTACATTACATGTGATTAGCATTCAAGATTCCAGACAGTTGAATAAGAGAGATAGCAGGCAGTGTTTTAGTGATGGGTGTGTTATTTACATTACTACAGAACTCAATAGTGATAACGGAAAAAAACAAACATGGATAAGGTGAAGGGATCAGTCATGGTAGATGCAATCACTAGATTAGAGGTCACTACATATGAGGTCCAGAGTCCAGTGTCCTACTACCATGGAAAATAGAAAGTGGTTAAGGAATAAGGACCAGATGTAGCAAAGGGTTTTACCCATTCTATGTCTATGGGAAAATGTGTTCGTACATATGGCCCTAAGTTTTGAATTTGTTTTAACACTTCCAGTAAATTGGAAAGTGTTGGGGTACCATGCGTGGTAGATTAGATTCCAGCAAAGACTGAACCCCAAGTGTTACAGTCTTCTGCTGAGGGGACCATGCAAAACAGCAATCACATAGTGAGAATTCTATGTATGTCTTGGGGCCCCGTATGGGGTAACACTGCTTCCAGCTGGTTTGCTTTTTATGCAGTCCAGAACAGAATTTTCCACCACTCTGTGGGTGCTTTTCCTATTATTCAGTGGACTATTTGTGGAGTATGCATCACAAATTGTATCCCTAGTCTATATTGACACTGGCTCATTCTAAAGTGTCAGTACATCAAGTACTTGCTTAGCATGCACATTAGCGTGTGGTGCATATGTGTTAAGTGTTGCTCACTTTGTTCTGTCATTGCTTAGAGGACCTAGTCTCATGGGATGTACTGCATGTGGAAGGGAGCCATTGAAAAAGTGTTAATGTTCTTGATAAGAGTGAGGTATCTCTGAGTATTGGTATGCTTGGTAGTGTTGTGGTACGTTTGCTCTTCTGTATGCATGAAATGTATGTGTATTTGCATCTACTTCAGGAAAGTTGAACCAGGAATAGAATATTTCTGCCCTATGTGCGTCATGGGCTTTTACAACTAATGTGAAATCCCTCTGTCTTCTGTTAAGCCGTGGGCTAAAAGAAACTGCATGAGAGGTTGTCTGCAGTTATCTCTGATGTTAACATTATTTGCAATATTTGGAAATAGGTGTTAGGTTTGGAAACACCAACAGGAGAAAAGAGTCCTTTTATGGTTCAAGCTTGAACAACGTACAGCCTAGATAGGTGCTCCCTATTTAACTGAGGAGAATTGCCCCTAAGACCAGGAACATCTCCATGTAATGGTAATGTTGGTACCTTTAGTGTGTGTGAGACAGAGATGCTCAGGAGACTCGTACAGTTAGAGCATACACCATCGTTGGGGGTGCCATGTCATAAGGACTCTTGCATATTAATTAGACTGCTGAATTGGGGCGGCAGCACCTCTGCATTGTAGGTGACCGAGGTACTCCTACAACAGATGGCAGCTATTAGCCCAACCTTCCTGGTTCACTAGCAGTACCTCACCAGAACCCAACCGGTAAAGGTGATTTATTGGAGCCTTGCATGGACTCTGAAAACCCCTCAGGAAAATCGTGGTAAAAACAAGTCTTACCCTTTTCTCTCCACATAGTCTCTTAAAGACACATAGGCAAGAAAAGAGATGCAGGACAGGTTTCAATACATTTATTGAAAAGACTGCAATCTACTATAAAATGCATGAGCTGCAATGATTAGGATAATGAGGAGTAACAAAATCAGGACTGTGAAAATCAGAGATGTGAAAATAAACAACCCCAACATATTTGTCATAACATTAATATACAATTCCTACCGAAAAGCCTAATCTCTAGCCCCTAAGCGAGAACATGGTGATGTAAGCCAAATCTGTCTATACAGTGTCCATTAGAAGCACACCCCACCCTCGTTACCATGGTACAAAGTCAAGCCATCAGTCTTTAGATCAGGATCTGTGGAGACACAAAGGCTGAGGTCGGCTGGAAAACTAGCATGCAGCGTAGATGGTCATTCTGGCTGGAACCCTCTCTAATGCACTTTGTCCTACAAGATGTTTTATATGAGACATGTTGATGTTAATGAACAGAAGCCTGGTGCGGGTATGTACCTAAGCACTGGGCTGTTTACTCAGGCTTGGGGCTGGCAGTACAAAATATTTTTCTATGTGGCTCACATTCCATTCTTCTAATTCTGAGGAAAAGAGCATGATTCGAAGTATGTCATCCATAACACTGATAATGAGGCTTTCGCAGAATAGCAAGTGATAATGGTATTAAAACAATACCATTAAAGTTTTAGGAAAATAAAATGAATAAAAACAACAGAGCATAACAACTGGGCAAAAGGGCACAGGCTGCAAGCCAAGGCTAAGCTTTCACTGTGCCCAAGCGACTGAGTAAAATAGACCCACAACACCTGTGTTGGTGCTAGGCAGTATGGTATGCATCAGCGCAGGGCGGAAAGCCAGGAATGCACCATATGCCTTAAATACAGTGCATTCCTGCTTTTTCCCTGTCATCCAGTGTAGTGCATCACAGTGATTTGCTGCCCTGCACTGCATTACTTGCCCATAAATATGGCCCTTATTTTAGACACTGGCAGACAGCTCACAAATGGCATTCAGAGCATGATAGCTTGGCTTCTTCCTGTCCATTCTCTGGAGTCTTACAGCTTTGGTGGAGGAATTTCAGCGTAGTCTTTCTCTCTCTACACTTAAAACTCACTAGTTTAGTATTAAAGCCTTTAGGGAGTTTTCTGAACCTCAAAAAGAAATCGATACTCTACATAACAGAGTCGTTAAACAAACTATGGTGATATATTCTCCTTCTTGGGATCTGCCTATGGTCCTTAGGTCTTACCAATCATCTCCTTTCGAACCTCCTGAGGCGTGGGCTTGAACTTTCTTTCACAAAGTTTCTTTTCCTAGTGCCTATTATTTCAGCACAAAAAATCAGGAAACTATAGACTTTACTCTGTCATCCTCTTTTTTTAGGATTTTTGGATGATGGTGTAATAATTCAAACAGTTCGCTCTTTTCTACCTAGAGTCAACTCTTCTTTTAATAACTCACAGAAAAGGTTATTATTCCTTCCTTTTTTCCTTCTCCATCTTCAAGGAGAAACAGTCCCTTCACACTTAAGGTGTCAAACAAGCTCTTTTCATTTCCCCTAACAGGTCACAAGCATTCATGAAAACAGAACAACTGCTGGTGACTATTGGACAAGCAAGATAAAGGAGGGAATCAACTAAGACTACTTTAAGTAGATGGTTAAAGGCTACTATCCCACAGACTATTCAGGGATCTTCTGGAAGTGACTTTGTCAGGAAAGATCCACCAGGGGTATGGCTGCCTCTTCGGTGGCAGTCTAAGCAGCCACTATTCAGGAGGTTTGTAGGGTGGCTACCTGGTACTCAGGCTCCAAATGTATTGAACATTAGAGACCCATTAATGTGCTTGACTGCAATAAGAATGGTGTTGTGTTCACAGGATTAGTAAGCATTAAAGTCATTGGATGTGCTTATGTTAGTGCATACAGTGTATTTTTGTCAAAGGCCTATAAAGTCTCCTATTGTAATGACTGGGATGGGAAAGAGCAATGTAGGGGTAATGCCCCAATTACTCACAGGTAATCTTCATTACTCTAAGACCTTCGTATTCTCGTCACAGTGATTACAGACCCTCCGTCCGAGCGCTTGACTTTGCACGTATATGCCAGGAGGATTCTATGTGAGCTACCCCTTATATAGGACCCTGGAGGGTGGGTAGGGTTTACGTAGAATTCTCCAGTGCTTTTTCTGTCTAGGAGGTGGAGTCACCTCATAGTGTAATGACTATGATGAGGATGAAAAGGACTAGAAGTAATGAAGATTACCAATAAGTAATAGGGGCAGTTTATCTGCAGTAAGAATAGAGAGAAGAAATGTTAATAATCCGAGCCATTCTGATTGAGATAAGGGACACGAGAAGGGAATTTTTGTGAAATGCAGTCTGCAAAAGGGCTATGAATGAAACTGTAACAAATTATATAGTAGAAATAAATTCATTATTTTTGGAGTTAGGGCTCTGCAGGAAGTATTTTAGGGGTAACGCTTTGATATCTGAAGTGTGGCTTCTTTTCCGATGTGCTGATACAGAGACTTTGGGGCTCATTTTGACCCGGCGGGAGGCGATAATGTGGCGGTAGTACTGCCAACAGGCTGGCAGTACGTACCACCACATTATGACCATTGTGGTCCCACGACCGTAATACCGCCGATACTGCCAGGCTGCCGCCAGCCTGCAGCCTGGTGGTCCTGGCGGTTGTAATCCGCCAGGGCAGCGCTGCCCTGGGGATTACGAGTCCCCATCCGCCAGCCTGTCCATGGAAAGGCTGGCGGTATGGGTGACTCGGAGGGCCCCTGGGGGCCCCTGCAGTGCCCATGCACTTGGCATGGGCATTGCAGGGGCCTCCATCGCACATTCCACTGCCCGAATTACGGGCAGTAGAGGGCGCGATGGATGCTGCTGCACCCGACAAACCTCAATATTGCCACCGGCTCCATTTAATGTTATAGTTACTTTTCCACTGGGCCAGCGGGCAGAAACGCTGTTTCCGTCTACTGGCCTAGCGGAAATGTCATAATGTGATGCCAAACATAGCACCAGCACTGGCAGTATGTTGGCACTCACAGCTTCGGCGGTCTTTTCAAAAGACCGCTGAAGTCGTAATGAGGGCATTTGTCTGGACCTACAGAAGTTTGAAAAAAGGACAACCATTTTGTGGAGGTGCTTTTGCCTGAGGATCGATTGGAGGAGTAAGTATGGAAAGCCATAGGAAGTTTTCTTTTTGGTCAACGATGTAGCTCAGTGTGTTTAGTTAAGTCTTCAGATTTCAATGTGCTTAACATCACCTTCTCTCTTGTGAGGGAAAGCGATCATCTTTCTTGAAAAGTGATTGCCAATTTCCTTGAGAGCGACAGGCATTTCTTTGAGATCACCACAGACGGATAAACTGGCTATCACCGTCAGTGTCGAGTTTAGGGTTCCTAAGGTGAAGGTTCCTAGTGTCTCTGATCAGGGTGGCAGAAAGAGGTCACAATACATTCCCAGTATTTAAACAAACATAAAGATAAAAGGGAAGACTAAGTAAACAAAAATAGCGGTATCCGAGGAGCCTGTTGTTGTGTCAAGTCCATAAACTACATGCACATATCCAGGAAATGTCCCAAAATTCATAAGGAGTGTAGCAGTTGTAGACAAAATGGACATTCTTACGAGATTGTGCAGAGTATACATTTTCAAATATATTATTTACATTGGGAGATGGCAATATTATAGATGAGTTTAAATACTTTTAATGGTAGATATGTATAACAAGGAAGATGATGGAAATCATCTCAATTGTATTTGTAAACATTATTGAAACCTCAGTTTTAATTGCCACGAGATATAATATCTTTTTTTTTCCTGCATCAAGGTCACTGTGGGCTTAAATTGTTATTCCAGAAAACATGTCACCCCCCTTGTAATTATTGTTTGAACAATTCTCATTATAGCTGATTATCATACCCTTTCCCATCATGATCTCGTAATTGTTAAAAATGTCAATTATTATTTTAATAGTACCATTTGCATTGTTTAAGTAACCTAATCCTTTTAATTCTGTCAAAGTTCAAATTTCAGAAGACAATGAATTTGAAGGTAGATCTTTCTTTTTTCTTTGGCACGCATGTCCTTTGACCTCCTTGTACCTGTCTGTCCTGCCTCTTTTACCCTTTCGTCTCCCAGTTCCCTTACATCTGTGTGTCCCTTCCTTCCAGAATGTGCCAAGACTACGATGACTAAGCCCATCCATGTTTAGCATTCTTTTCGGGTGCATTGATTTTATATCTAAGGCCTTCTAGTGCACGTTCTATTATTTTATCCATAGTTTAGAAATATTTGTTGACAGGGGTCCTCATAGAGGTCAGAAAAGACTCTGGGCCTCATTACGACTTTGGTGATCTTTTCTCAAGACCGCCGCGGTGACAGCCGCCAAAAGACAGCCATATTGGCGGTAATCCGACTGCTGTATTACGAGTCGCACTCTGAAGACCGCCACTAAACTGTCAAAAATCTGACACCCCCTAGACACAGGAGGGCAGGAAAGAGGCAGTTCCACCACCACCACCAGCAGCCTGACAACTTTCCACCCACCACATTACGAGCCACAAATCAACACAGCGGAAAACTCACTTTAGACAGAACACAACACCACATTGGACAGTTTGAATACCCACACCAGATGCACATACACACACCAGACACCTACTCACAGCACTATATAACACACCCCCATACAAACCACAATCCTTTGCTACCACAACCACATTCACAGAGAGCGAGGACTTGAAACGAACAAGTTTGCACTTACATACCATAGGCAGATATACACTTCATACTCAGCACACACCACACAACTGCACGAACAATACAATACACACATCACAACTACACACTAACACCACAACTGACCATCACACACAACAAAACACCCCCACCCCGCCAAGCACCCTACACTGCACCCTTACAAATATAACACCCATCCCCACACACAACCCAACCACCACCTTGTCCTGTCGAAAGTACCCACGCTTCAAAGACAATGAGTTGAGGGTTTTGTTTGATGAAATTGTGAGGGTAGAGCCACAACTGTTTGGAGCACAGGTTTAGCAAACATCCATTGCCAGGAAAACTGAGTTGTGACAGAGAATTGTCAACAGGGGCATATCAGTAAGCAACCACCCACACACAAGGGAAGACATCAGGTAGAGGTGGAATGACCTATGAGGGAATGTGCATTCCATGACATCAAAACACCAAATTGCCAGGCAGAAGACTGGCAGTGGTCCCCCACCTCCTTCCCCAGAGATCACATCATGAGAGGAGAAGGTCTTGGACGTACTGCATCTAAAGGGCCTGACTGGAATACCCGGAGGACTGGACTCTGGTAAGTAACTGTCACATCCCTGGCACAAATTAGTCCTGTCCAGCATGCTTCCTGACCACCCAAACACTCCCCAGTTCACTCTATCTCCCACTGCACCTCCCACCTAATTACCTAATGCCCCTCTCCTGCATGCCACACTACCACCCGACTAGTCCCTGGCAAGTGCACAGATAGCAGTGCCAATGACAATCACTACAACTCCCACAATGCTTTAGCCCCTCTACATCAAAACCTGCAATGTGCACTTCACAGCACATCTCTTGCATGTATGACTATTGAACTAGCAACACCACCTGGATGCTTCAACTGAGGACCACCGCATGGCAATGACAGCAATGCAACGGCACTACACAATGCCAAACAAGGCCAAACATAGACACAGCACTGTCACCAAACCTAAAGGCCACTTATACATATCTACAATCCTGAAACGGAATGAGCATGTGTTAGAAAGTAAGAAGGTAAACCCCATGCACCAAATGCACAGACAGGACAAGTTACCATGCATACAAGTCCTGGGAGCATACCAGCAATTCCAGGACAGGATGGGCCAGATCATTACCATGATGGGGGAAAACCAAAGGCTACAGAGGGTATACCACCAGGAGGTCACGTAGCAGTGGCAGGCCCACCGTGCCACCATGGACTCCATTGCAGGGGTGCTCAGGGACCTCAACACCACCCTGCGTTCTTCCTCCACCCACCAGCAGGCCCCTTGCACTAGCCACATAACATCTGAGCCTACCATATCTGCCGCAGCTAGTGCAATGGAGGCCCTGCCAGAGGAACCACAGGCCTCTGGCACCCCTCCCTCTGTAGCTGATGCACCTCCTGCAAATGTGGTCATCCACGCAGACATCTGGCTTGAGCAGATGCCAAGACTAAACCCACTGACAGGAAGTGAAACTCTCCTGATTTGTCTCCCTTGTGTGCCACTGAGATAGCTTGTTCACTGTTCAATGACATTACTCCATTTTCCCATGGCCCTTGGACACTGGACCTGTGCTACCTACAAATGTGCCACCTACTCTGATGATTACAACTTCCATGACCCCACTCATCACCTGTTTGTCACTATATGCACCATAGATTGTTTGTTCACATATCCTCTGTATGCCTAATAAACAATATTGGTCACAGCAACTGTATACATCTTTATTTGAGCACGTGCAAATGTTTTGTCAGCAAAATGTGATGTGGTATGCCCCCTAAACCAACAGGTATGTCCCCCTATACCAACAGGCAGTGTACTGGACAGAAGATGGAGGCATCCTCTGTAGAAGACACAGTACAACAATTATGGCCCAGGCAGATGTAAGTAAGTTACTAGTTCAGGCACATACTACAGTAAATTCACTCATCCAACCTGCAAAAGAGACCATGACATAAAGTTACATTAGGATAGAAGGCATGGTGCCAAACAAAGCACATATGTAGTACATAATTGTCCAGCCCAGTGTAGATTGCCACTGAAGCAGGCCAAAACAGATGACATTTCCACATCCCCAGTCACAGGAAATACATGACAATACACTATAACTGCCATCTGTCATTTGCACAACTCTATTCTGTATACAGTTACCAACAGTGAATGAGCATGAATGCCTCAAGCCATACGTAGCAGAGGCATTGATTTATAGAACACAGTCAGTGGGTAGAATAGCATGAGAACAGGAGAATGCAGGATACACAGCTCAACACAGGTCTGTCCATGGGAGTTGTGAATCTACCATTTGAAAAGTCTGACCCAATCATAAAGCCAGATTAACAGAAACCAAACACATACATATCACAACTGATCATACTGCTAAGTGCATGTACAAAGTCACATAAATCACTTATGTGAATCTGATATTGCATTAAGTCTCCCCTGGTTGGCTCTTGTAGTAGTGGGGTGTGTAAGTTGTGTTGGTCCTTTTGTTCCTAATGCATCCTGACATTTACCGTCTGAGATATGTGTTGTCTGGCCCCTGTGACAGGTATTGTCATTTCTGTAGTGGTGTTTGAGGGTGAAGTTGTCATGTTGTGCAGTCTGACAGGTGTGACTGCATGTGTGATTACATTGTAAGTGGATCATGATGTAATATATCCTGATGTACATCTGGTGTGTCACTGCTCTCAGTGATTGAGTATGGCTGTGTCATATGTGATTTATGTGACTTTGTACATGCACTTAGCAGTATGATCAGTTGTGATATGTATGTGTTTGGTTTCTGTTAATCTGGCTTTATGATTGGGTCAGACTTTTCAAATGGCAACACCACAGCTCTTATTTTACACATTAAATGTGAACTGTTTGGGTTTCTGAATTGTAATGGCAAAATCAGCGTTGATTTCCATATTGGCATCGCTGTACAGAGTGTTTGGTCTGGCATGTAATGTGACAGGTTGGCATTTTGTGGTCTTTGAGTGGAGTTGTCTTCAATGTTATGGATATGTCTCAGAGGGCATGGTCATGTGTTTGTTACTGTGGTGGCCAGAAGTATTCTGTTCAGTCAGCTGGACATCCAATGGGCGATAGGGGCATGAAGAGGTATGATGTGTATTCAGGCATACAATTGGTACTGCATCCAGGGCATGCTGTGCCAGCAGTACTGGCTTTGGCAGTCATCATGTGGATGACTCCAGTTGTGCTTTCCTACTTAGATATTGATGTAGGTGTGAGGGTGCAATACAGGTATAGGTACTAGAGACATGTAGTGACATGAGGTAGGTAATGTATATTGGCGCCTGCAATAGCCTAGCCAGGATAAATATTGTCACAGATGTGCTTGTTAAACAGTGTGTATGAGAGCTATTTGATAACCCATTTCAGCCTTATCTCTCTCCCTGTCTCTCCCTCCCTCTCTCTCTATTTGTGTGCCTCAGCATTGTCAGGTGAAGGAGAAGGGGCACAGCTCAGTGGGGAAGCAGGAGCCCATGGGACCCAGGAAGCTGAAATCAGCAAGGGACCCAGTAGGATGGAGGGTGAGGTGAGTGCCACGAGGGAGACCGGATCTGCCACCTCTTCTTCGGAATTCTCCTCCAGTGGGCACTCCCTGGAGGTGGCGGACCCATCTGGGACCACCCCAACCTCATCTTTGTACATCACACCCTTTAAAAACACCGCCCTCCCTGTAGCTCCCCACCCAGTTGCCTGTGCCCGCTCACCCAGGAGGGTGAGCATCTCCTTCACCACAGGCACCTATGCCCCTGCCGCAGTCAGCCCTGCTGCCCTCAGTGAGGATGGTATTGGCCTCCTGAGGTCCATCTCTGTGGGTCAGTCCACCATCATGTATGCCATCCAGGGACTTGCAGCTCTGGCCCCCTTACTGACGGCAGCCAGTCTCCCTTTGTCTACCATCCCTGCTCCACCTGCCTCTTCCCAATCCCAAACCCCTCTCCTTAAACCCATCCAAAGCATACATACACACAGGCATAAATCCACCTCAACAGATAAGGGTACCACTGACAAGCATAAGCACCACAAGACCCCCCACTGTTATACACACAAACAAAACCCACCTCCAGATACAACATCCACCACCTACACAGATTCCCCCACCACCCCTCCTTCACAGACGCTACACCTGACACATGTGTAGCCATCACACGATCATTCCCGAATCCAGCCATAACACCTGTCTTACCCGCAGTCACTACAATATCAGACCCACAGACATCCACCCCAGTCACCACATCCACACCTACCACAACCACCAACATTCCCACAAGTAGCACATGTACCATACCTTAGACACCATCCCAACAGACAATCACCCATCCAGCACGGCATCTCCCTGCACCTCCTATCCCCACTCCTCCCAATACACCTAAACGCTCACACTCACCCACACAACAGACACCCAGCACCTACAAGCATTCCACGCATGCACTTGCACCCAAGACATCCAAACCGATACATCTTACAACCAGTCCCTCCCCCTTCACTTCCAAACTCTTTTGCCATGACAGCCCCGTGTGTCTAAAACTCATTTCCTTGCAGAGCTGTCCTTGTTATCTACTCCTCTCCCTCCCCGTGATACTCCAACGCATTCTTCCTCCCTCCCCAAGTCTGGCCCTTCCACCTTCAGGTCCTCCTCTGTCCCCCGCTAGTGCCCATGCATCTCCCTCTGCCAAGAAGCCTCATCTTCTGGACTCAAGATGTGCAAACAAGCACAACACACATTAAGCGTTTTCTGAAACTGTTTGTAATCTGTGGTGTCCAGCCTCACAGCGCTGAGGGCAACCTTGATGGTGAGATGTCTGCTGGCAGTGGTGGTGTCAATTGGCTTCTTGCCTTGTCTTATAGCCTTTCAGGTTTCCCTCTTAAGTCCACAATGGGTTGAGGTTTTGGAATCGTCAGCTGTGCAAAGTGTTGTCCTTATTTTTGGCAAGCTTCTGGGTTGGTATCAGCATGCCACTTGGCTCCTAGGTCTTAGTGTCACAGTTTGCACACTTCTTACTGCTGTAGTCTGCCAGTCTCTGGGCACCACCTGGTTTCTTGCTTGTTGTGGATAAGACAAGGTAAGGCGACCCCTTCCACTAGCCACGGTGCTGCGGACAAATCAACGCCTAGCAGGCTGTAACCTCTAGAAGGAGTCCCAGAAGAAAACCCCAAATATTGGGAAGGAACCTCAGATCACAGGAACTCCTGAGAGGAGGAAAAAAGAAAAGCAGAAAACGATTAAGAATCAGGAACAACAATACTGCTGGCAAAAAACAGAAGTGTCCATAAACACGGGAATCAGGAACGAGGAGCACCACCAGGATAGAACTGTTTGCAAGACAAGGAAAAGAAGACCTTCTGTGCTTTTACACTGACAAACAGGAAGTGAGATGCAATTCAATTCCATCTTGGATTGGGAAAGCCACATACAGGTGAATGGAAAAATTGCCATAGTAGAAAAATTATTAAGCAATGCATGCAGGGAAGGAAATACAGACATCTGGGAAGAAGAAAATATGGCCACAAAAAGAAAAAGAAGAAATAATAAATAAAAAAAAAAAGAAGTCCAGCAAGAAGGTAAGGGAAAACTACGGGGGCCACACATAAACGTGGCATGACCCAGAGCCCAAGAGAGGATTCCGGAGCCACTCTGCTTTTGAGAAACCAAGTCACGGCCCAAAAAACAGCCCGCTGCAGGTTCGTCCACCCGAAATGCGGACCACCTAAATGACCGCAACCCGCAAGGGGGATGGCGCAAAGTCGAATTTGCATGTAACTTTAATTTAAAAGCAGCAAGCAAGGCAGGCATGCTTTTAAAATAACACTGGCCACCTCAGCAGTGCACCTATGGGGGGCACTACCTATGCTGGGGTCCCTAAAAGTCCATGCCCTACCATATACTAGGGACTTACAGGTAGGTCAATTTTGCCAATTATAATTAGCCTAATTTGCATATCCACTTTACACAGAGCACTGGCGCTGGGACTGGTAGGCAGTCCCCAGGGCACAGCCAAGAGTCAGTAACCACCAGTACTTGTCCAAAAGGTGTGGGGGTGACCAGGGCAAAAAGGAGGACTTTCCTACAAATGGTAATTCTGAATATTGCCATGTAGGGTGTCTAGGATTGAGAAATCGTACCCCCAATCTGATTCTGGTATGGGGGGGCAATTCCATGCACCCTGGGGGCTCCATCATGGACTCCCAGTACTGCCATGCCAGCCTTCTGAGGTTTTCACTGCAGCCCTAGCTGCTGCCACCTCACTGACAGGCTTCTGCCCTCCTGGGGCTTGAGCAGCTCAATCCTAGGAAGGCAGAACAATGCATTTCCTTTAGGAGAGAGGTTTTACACCCTCTCCCTTTGGAAAGAGGTGTAACATGCATGGGAGGGGTTTCCTCCCAGAGGCTCTGGAAGTGCTTTGAAGGACACAGCTGGTGCCCTTCTTGCATAATCTAGTCTACACCAGCTCAAGGTCCCCAGTCCCTGCCCTTGCGCAAAACTGAACAAAGGAAAGGGAAATGAAGACTCCCATGTCCATCACCACCCCAGGGGTAGTGCTCAGAGCTCCTCCAGGGTGTCCCCGGGTTCTGCCATCTTGTTTTCAGGATGGTCAGGGAACTCTGGGAGCATCTGAGTGGCCAGTGCTAGCAGGTGACGTCAGAGACCCCTCCTGATAGTTGCTTACCTGGTTAGGTGAGCAATCTCCCTCTCAGGGCTATTTAGGGTCTCTTCTGCGGGTGTCTCCTCAGATTTGGTTTTGCAAGACTGTAGCAGGAATCCTCCGCAACCTCTGCTTCACCTTCTACCATTGGATCAACTGCAGAACTGCTCCAGGAGCTCTACAACTGCAACAAAGTATCCAAGAAGGCTACTACAAATCTGTAACTTCAGCTCCTGCCAGCAACTGCATCATTTTCCAGGTGGAGCATACTCCGAGGACTGCCTGTCTTCATCCTGCACCAGAAGGACTGAGGGAATCTCCTGTGGAGTGACAGAGTCACTTCCCTGCTTCAGCAGGCCCTTCTGTGCAGCAACGACTAGTACTCTGGGTCCCCTCTCCTGATGATGAGCGTGGATCCTGGAACACAGGTGGTGGACTGAAGTGACCCAGACTGTCCAAAGGACCAACTGTCCAAATTTGGTAGAGGTAAGAGCTTGCCTCCCCAAGCCAGACAGTACCCCTGTGCAACGCATGTTTTGCAGCTCCCAGGGCTTCTGTGTGCTTCTCCATGGAATCCTTCGTGCACGTCGTAGCCTAGGTTCCCAGCACTCTATCCTGTGACGCTCAGCTCCCTGAATTGTTCTCCGGCGGCGTGGGATCCCTTTGTGTAGTGCTGCAATGATCACGATTTGCAACTCCTTTGTCCCCATGTCCTGGGACTCCTGTGGGTGCTGCCTGGTCTTCTGTGGGCTCTCTGAAGTGCTGAGAGACCCCTCTGCCACCTCAGTCTGAGTTTAGACCCCCAGGTGCCTCTTTGGTCCAGGTAGCGCCTTTTACCACCAAACACGTCTTTTGCGTGAGACAAGGCTTGTTGGTGGAATCCAATGGCAAAAAACACCCTGCATTCTTCTACTCGACATGGGGCATCTCTTGCACCAATTATGAACCCACAGCTGTCTTATTTGGTGCATCTCTGACTTTTCTAACAGGAGAATCCACTTTTGCACTTTCATCCATGTTAGCAGGGGCTACTGTTCCTCCTGGACTCTTCAGCTATTCTTGGACTTGGTCTCCTCTCTCCGCAGGTCTTCAGGTCCAGGAATCCACCATTGGTGTCTTGCAGTCTTGCTTGGTTTTTGCATAATCCTTCATCACGACTCCTAGTGTGTTTTGAGGAAACTTGCTGTACTTCACTCCTATTTTCCTGGGCTCTGGGGTGGGGTACTTTACTTACCTTTGGTGTTTTCTTACACTCCCAGTGCCCCTTTACACACTACTCTTGCCTGGGTGGGAAACCAACATTCACATTCCACTATTTTAGTATATGGTTTGTGTTCCCCTTAGGTCCATTGTAACCTATGGTTGTTTTCACTACTTGCACTATTTTATGCCTGTTTACTTACCTGATTTTGGCTGCCAGTGTATATCATATGTATAATACTTATCTCCTAAGGGAGTATAGCCTCTAAGATATTTTTGCCTTGTGTCACTAAAATAAAGTACCTGTACTTTGTCCTTGGTTAGGTACAGTGTGAGAAAAGTCACTAGAAACAGTCTCTGTTTATTAGAGTAAAGCTCATAATTCTTTATTTAGAAGTCATCACTTGACATATTGTAACATCAATTACAAGGTGGAGGACAGCGTAAACACAGTTTAGGTTAACATAAACTCAGTTTACAAAGCACTTAATATGAGAAAATAAAAAAGAATAACTTATACAATGTCCTTAGGGCTAGTGTACGCTGGTACCATTTGAAATCTAACATTGCTATAGACTGCGAACCACATCCAAGGTGGCGATCCTCAGTAGGGGAAAGTTGTTACAGCATTATACATCAAAGAAGCACCCCTATTAGTTCAAATTACATGAAAGTTCTCTCCCATATTATTCATTTGTGGCATTGGAGGGGGCATACTAATTTTGGAAAATTAAATTCAAATTGAGTTCAGCTGCAGCTGTGTTTCAGATGATAATGGAAGTGATTTTGCCCTAGCCATTAAAGAACCTTACAGCATTTTGTGGGATATTTGGCAGAAAACAGAAGTGAGTGTCACTTCAATACAAACAAGCATTTGCAATGCAATGGGTCTCGCATTTCCTCGAGTTAAAGCTATTTGCTTTGTTACTCTACTGAAAATGTAGCACCTCATATGTTTTTAATAGTTTACCGGTGCACTCCAGGCGGGCTAAACACTGGAAAAGGCATTTCACACAAATTGAGAAACATGGATGTGGCCGAACAGCGGGACACACAAGTTTAATGTACTAATGATTAGAGTGTTTCTTCAAAAAGAAAAACCTGTTTTTTTGAGGGGGTAGGGAGGGGAGGAAGACGTACGTCCTTTACAGGTCTAAGGTTATTGTTATTAGCATTTTGCCAGTCAATGACTATAAAGAACCGTATGGACAATGTTTAAAGGCTAAAATACCATGTCTAACCAATTTCTGTTTTAATCATGGGTCCCTTCTCAAGTTCTTTCTATTTATATTCACTGTTTGTATGTACAGACAAGAACTAAAAAAAAGTCCCCAATTTGAGTATTTGGCTTTTTTTTTTGGTCCCGGTCGGGAAACTTAGAAAGCCAGCTAGATGGTAACCTTATCTGGTCAGTTTGGCCCAGATGCAAGCTCAAGTATGTTGGGAAGAGTGAAGCAGATGAAGCCTCAATAGCCCAACCGGTGGACACAGTATTCTAGTTTAGACTCTTTAACATGAAACAGCTAGAAGGATGTGATGTTATGGACTGAAGATGTGCACATCCAGGGCAAAAAGATGTGCTGTCTGCGAGGAATGATGTGTTTATCTGCGTGTTACTACTAAGAAACCTGGTAAAACAAGGCAATGTTGAAAATGGGCAGTTTGATCTGCTGAAGCATTTGAACATGAAGACATCGACCAAGAGCTGGCATCGAAAGAGAAGCTTTGAGGGGAGGGTGTTGATAGCCGGAAATATCTTCTACAGTTCTGAAATTTTATATAGGGCAATGCAAGACCGTCACAGCAAAAATACGCTAGTCAGTATAATGAAACATGACAGAACTTTAAACCGAATGCGGGCACGGAAAATAAAATCACATCACTCAGACACGAGGTCAAAAAACAAAATCTGCGGTCGCAACAAGCACTCTGGGTTCCCTTCAGTTTGTCACACATTGTCTTAATGCACCTACAAAGTGCAATAAACTTGCCTACGGCATGATAACCTAAACTATAGTCATGTTTTGTTACAGTCGGAGACAGCGCGTACTAAAAGACATTCCGACCACCAACTTACTCCTATGCCTGAACGCTAAAACGTTTCTACACCCCATGAAAAGAGTGAATCAACACCCTCTGCAACAGGCTTCGTTGCCCATCACGTCTCACCGGGGTTAAGCCGCTACAGCTTTTCTGTTGTTTTTCAAGCCTCGATCTTGTTGCAGAACCGCTCCTGAGAACCTGTCTGTGGTTGCTGATCATTTAGTTTTCCTCGTAACAGAAGTGTCACAAAATGGCCACAACAGCGCTTAGTTCTCACAGTACGCTAGCCGGTTGTCCTACCCTCTATCTGGTAGCTGGCTTGCTATTTATTTGATTCTACGCCACTCTAATTAAAGAACCAATGAACACAGAAACTTTAGCGCAGGACAGAAGTGAGGCGTGGATTAAGGTTTTGCTCTGCATATAAATTTGAGATTGGGAGGTTAAAGATAACCCATCGTAGTCTGATTCATCATTTATAGACTTCCTGTTCAAATAAAAGAAAGATAGTTGGTGAAATCTACTCATCTTAAACGTTTATTGGTTCAATGCGTACGATCATTACCAACGCTTGGTTTCATGCTTCCAATCGGTGTTCTCTGCACAGTTGACGTCATCCACATTGTTTGAGTCAGGTTATTGTTTTGTATCGGGTTGCATTTTTTTGCACGTTTTTGGTCGGGTAACTCGTGTTTTAGAATCCTGGGAGAGCGGCTGCGAGTGATCCACCATTTTATAGTCCAGCGTGCGTGCATTTTCAAATGAAATTATGTATATGGAGCGGACACGTTCAATTGCACCCACATTTTACTATTACATTTGTGTCCCTCATACGAATGATTATTATATGAAGTGAATCCCACCTTCAACAAAAAAAAACGGCCACCGTGAGCATTAACGTAGAAAGTGCATTTAATAAATAAGGGCGACTGGAAAAATCCCTCTCTGCTGTTCATTTTATTTGCAGAGGGAGCTTGTGGAGAGGTGGGACTGAACACAAGCCCACAGTGTAAGACCAACAGGCAATGTCTAAAGAAAAAAAGTCCCCAACAGAAGAGATAAACAGGACATAGCGTAATTATGCAGTACTTTGTGCTGCTCCCAAAGAGAAAAAGGCAGGACAAGGAGGCAGAACTGACCACTAGCAAGCAAAAATGTTTGATGGACACTGGAACCAAAAAATGAAATCGCTTGAATTAGCTTGAACCCATATTATAAGTATACTTAAAAGTATACAACACGTCGAACGCTACGCTCGACCTAAACAGTAGATGGAATACCAAGGCTATGTTATAATGGTTGCAAGTATGAGACCTAAACCTTCATTGTTGTTTCCCATTGTTGAGTTCCCCTGACCACTGTACAAGGATAATCTGATATAATTCCTGGAAATGTTCAAATGTTATCTAACATGGTTAAGTGGTTAGGCTGGGAAAGTAAAACCAATACATAAATTGTTCTAAAAGAGTATGGAGTGCAAGTAGAACTGTGACAACTGCATCAAAGAAATGTAAAAGAATTACACTCTAATATAACTTTAGAAACATTAGATGAGAAAATGCAGTCAGTGCTGATTGTAGATGTGAATCAATCAGGTTTAAGTGTATTGATAATGCAAAGTGATGTTAAGGAAGAAAGAATAATAGCCTTCACAACTCACAAACTCATAAGTGGAAATTAAATTCCCAGTTATTGAAAGAGAGTTGGTGGTGAATACATGGGCGATGTAAAAACTCAAAATATTTATTTGAGATAGACGTTTGAGAGCACATACAGGACATAGACCCGTCGTCATTATCTTTGGTCGAACTAGTAAAGATCCTGCCTGAGGCTAGCCTAAATATCCAAAGCATACGTCTCTTGTGGAACACCTCTGGCATTACAAAAATGTTTTCCCTGCTTATTTATCAAAGGAACCTGTTTAAGGAGATATATGGATAATAAGTGGGAAGATTTGTAATGGACTGGTTGAACAAGGATACATGATGAATGGATTCATGTTGTAGAGTGTGAAGAATGCATGAAAGTAATTATATTAATGGCAAAGGGGTGGCTGAAAGAAATGTCCAGGGTAGAGCCCGTTCCAGTGAAATAACCCATTCATGCAAGATGATGAAGCCATCATATTAGGATGCACAATATTACTTTAAAAAGTGCATTACAGTTACTCTAGGAAGATTTGTTGTAAAACAGGCATGCCCCCATCGATTAAGTATATTTCAGATGTAGGTAAACATGTTTGAATGATCCCAGAATGTGAGTAGGAATATTGGAAAATAACAACATGCAAAATAAATTATGTATGACACACATAAGGATGTAACTGAGGTGCAAATCTATTTGGGTGATCTTGTGTATATAGCCCATGTTAAAACCTTGAGTCATGAGTTCAGAGTGGACAGATGAAGATTAGATTTTAGAAGGTCTAGGAAGGTTTTAAATGTACCTGGGTAGCTTTTTGCAAAATTATGTGAAGTCTTATACTTGTTGTCATAACTCCATCTATGTTTATAGAGTTCCTTCCTCATTCCCCCAAATCCTGCACACATTCTCTTTGGTTTAGATTGTTGCTACAGATGGTATTCAGAGAGTGGAGTTTGGGTCTTCTTTTTGGAGCATATGTTTGAAGTGCATCTAACTAAAAGTTGTTGTTCGCATCTCTTGTGCAGCCATCCATAAGCCTTGTTATACAGCCTATAGTGTTTATAATCCTAGCCCTCTGATATCCCTCCGTAAAACAATTGTGTCCAAAGATTTTCATTTTTGATTTGTGATTTCGGATGATTAGAGAAGTAATTTAGCTTGGGTAGACATTGCTTTTCCGTGCCGATTTTTTTCTGGATTACATTTTTAAAGATGGTGGTTGTGTTGCAGTGATGATGTAATATTTCAGCTAAGATAAGACCTATATACTTCTTTTTGGTGTCAAAACATAGTTTAAGGGGGTCAAGTAGTCTTATAGAGACAGAAAATAACACCTCAGAGCCATCCTTCTGCCATATTCTAAAATGGTGGCTATCACAGAGGAAGATGAGACATTTATAGAAATGAAACAAATAATAATATTTTTTTATCCTTTTTATGTATACACTAAACAATGTTTATGATCTGAATATAAAAATAAATAATGGTACATTTGCAGAATGTTGAATATTTGAGAAGAGCATATCGATAGGGATATCTTTTTATACCACAGGTTTTGCAAGTTCATGTACGTGTAAATTCTGAGATTAGAGTCTTTGGAAATTTTATAGGTTTTAGCACTCCCATCAATATCTTCCCAACCAAATTCACATGGATCTTTCTCTACATATGCATGATCCAAAACATTTGCACATTTGCTGATCAAGTAGAAAGCTCTTTTATTGTGTCCATGTCCGGAATATGATGTTGGTGGAAGGTCACTTAGTGGGAATGATCTCTTGAAATCACTGTACCAAGGATTGTCAAAAGTGTGACAGTCAGAACTAATTTTCCACACACACACAAGGTATTTTTCTTCATCTTTAATGTAACATACTTCTTCTGTCTCAGAAAATTCTTTTAGAAAGGTTCAGCAGTTAAAGCTTCAAGCTTTGTTACAATTTTGCTCATAGTGTCATCACCTGTAAGAATATGTGCATTGATAACAACAGTGGGCATCTCTGGATCGGGTTTCTTGTACAGAATATGAAGCAGGATTGTGGACCTCTTTATGATTTTGGTAGTCTGAGGACTGCCATGCTGACGGTGACAGTCCAACTTCCAACAGGTCATTGGCGGTGATGTACACAGGATTCCGCCAGCACTGCCAGTGTGGCAAGACTGCTGCAGTCGAGAAGAGCCACCATCAGTCTGGTGGAGACCATGTTTCTGCCGGACTCATTACGAGGTTGCACACTTCCAACAGAACCGTCTCAGTTGGGCCACCACAGAATACTAGGTGGAAATGAACAGAATAAAAGGAGACACTCACTACCAGGAAGCCATACTTGTCCGGAGCTGCCATGGAACCACTACTAGACATCATCCTGCTGCTCCTGCTCATCGAAAGACAACGCAGTCATCGCAGATGAGGGAGACAGCAACCATAAGTACACACATTCACCTGTTACATTTGAAAAATGTATGAATTACAACTGTTAACTAACATGACATAGGGAGGGGGTGAGAGGGCCATGCTCACAGTTAACAGTACAGTGACACACATACACATACATCAACAAACACACACACACATATATAGCACGCACAATGTAGCCACCTCACACACACCCCACGTCAAGGACACACACTTATGCACGGCAATACAGCACAGGGCCAGCCCCACCACTACACATACCACAAACAAACTTGTAACAACACCACAACTACACAAATATGTACACATGCCAAACACTCACAACCGACACTGGCCAGGAACTACATGCACATACAACACAATATACAATCATCTGTGATGAAACACATACAATGACACCATCATACAACTTAGCAATTGACATACATATCACACACACACAGTACACTAAACCTTTTATGCAATATACAATGTGCGCAGACTCAAACAGTCTAAACACACAAAGCCACACAGCACTATAACAAACACATATCAACACTGACACAACACACCACCATAATAACAACGTTTCAGCTACATACACACACCCATCACACATATCACACCCCAGCACTGGGGGTTAAAAGCATTGCACACAACCTCACAGGCTGCTCAGACACTACTGGAAGCATTAAGCAGCACACACACTCAAAATTGCCACACAACTGTCAGCAAGGAACAACACAAACCTAGGAAAGGAAATGCACAACAAAGATGTAACCAGAAAACCAATAACTGGTTGGTTAATTTGTATGTAAAATAATAGTAAATAATAAGAATGTCCAAGGCCATAGGCCAGTCCTTTGCTGGATAAAAAAGGCACCAAAGATACTACATGGTACCCTACTTGACTCCTGACTGCCATCTAAACTCCCCGGTGTGTGTCTGGGGCCAGGCCAAGGCAAGGCAGGATCTTGTGAACAACTGAGACTTTCCTTTGAAGTAAGCGGACTTCAAAGGCAGAAAAGGGTATAAGTATTGGACCCAAAACCCCTGACAATCAGAATACTTCTGGAACCAAGAGGATCCTCTGCCAAGGAGAAGAGCTGAGGAGGAGTGCTGTCCCTGCCGGTGACTGTGCTTTGTTGGATTATCCTGCAGTTGCTTCTTCTCTCTTTGAAAGGGGACAAAGACTGGACTTTGTGGTATATTCCTGCTTGTGAAGAATCCTCAAGGGCTTGAACGGAGTTTGCCTTTTGTTTTGATGTCTCAGGGCCATCGAAGATTTCCTCTGCTAACATGTGGACTTTCTGCTGAGACTCCTGCCCTGCCAAGTGGTGTCCTATCTAGTCCCTGGGTACTTGAAGGGTGAAGTTGGCAGAAAAGAGCTGAAAATCCACACACAGAACAACGTGCGGGACATTTTTGACACCCCACTAGCAACATGGCTAATAAATGATATGCCGCCAGCCTCGTGGCTAAAATCGTCTCTCTGCCTGCATCGTGGCTGGGAGAACGATGCATCACGGCTGGAGAAACAACACGCAAAACTCTCTTGCGGCTGCTGATAATGATGCAAACCCCAGGCAGCGCGGTTTTCTAACACTGTGCAACCGGATTTTCTACGCATCATCCCTGGCCATCAAAATCAACCCCAGTCTGCATCGATCTGAGGTGCCCCATCTTGAAATTGGGGTATCTCCCTCTTACAAGGGAAAAATATGACTCATTGCCGACCTGACCGGAGAAGAAAAGACGCACGGCTTCCCTTGCGGGGAGGGAATCGACGCATCGCTGCTTTTTCTGACACACACTCACCAGTGCAGCTTTATTTTTTACGCTAACCAAGTACTTTGTGCAAAATCATTGTTTCAATTGTTTTTTATGGAGTAAGACTCCTATTCTTTTGAAATTCATATCTTGACTTGTGCATGTTGGATTTCTGTTGTTTTGGTCTTGTTTGATTTAGATAAATATGACCTATTTTTCTAAACTGGTGTGGTGTCCATTTCATAGTGTTTTCACAGTATTAGTGTGTGTTGGTACAAATACTTTACACATTGCTTCTGGGGTTAAGCCTTTCTGCTTGTGCCAAGCTACAAAGGTGGTGAGCGGGGGTTTAACCAGGTGTGTTTCTCCTTTACCCTGACTGGAGTGAGGGTCCCTGCTTGGACAGAGTGCAAACTGACTGCCAACCAGAGATCCCATTTCTAACATTGGTGATCAGCAGTGAGGATTGGACTTGTATTTGTACTTGACATACAGTGATTAAGTATACACTATTGTTTTTAGTGCAGACCATTTCATCACTACATTTTACTTGTTTTTACTTTTTTTCTTTTTTTACTTTTTCCTGCTTAGATATTTCTGGTGATCTTCTTATTGATTCTTGAACTCTTCTTTGGGAACTCTTTTTCTTCCTTGGAACTTTGCACTTTCTGATTTGTCATCATGTCTCAATCTGGAGATCAACCAGCTGGAGCTTTTTTTCAATTAGGGAAACTGGAAAGTTACACAGTTGCTCAGTTGAAACAGTTCTGTAAGGATCTTGCCTGTCCAATTAGGAGCTCCAACAGGAAGGAGGAGAGCAAAAGGCACTGAGGGCCTGTGTGACAGCCAAGGAGGCTGGGGCACACAGAGGACGGGGATGAAGATGCGCAGAGTATACACAATGGTACAGTGGGTGAACCTGTTATATCTGGGGGAGGGTCTCCAGGGCAGATAGCAGTGTGTTATCCAAGGGTCTGACTCCTGAAGAGTGAAGGACAGACAGGCAGAGAGGGTCACCAGTTGGAGTCAGAGAAGTTGGGTATGGCCATAGAAGAAAAGAAGATTCTACTGGCTAATGAGCTTAGTGTGAGGGATCCAGATCAGAGGGGCCAGTCTTGCAGCGATTGTGGCTGCAATACCACAGTGCAGCCTGTGAGGAGGGTACACATTCCTAAAGACCTTGTGAAGGATTACAAGAGGGAGGATGACATATACTTGTGGTTTAAGGGGTATGAATCTGCTCTCCACATAAATCCGGTCCCTGAAGCACATTGAGGGGCAGGTCTGTGGGAGCACTTTGAGTTAGAGGGTAAGGATACTCTGACATCTTTAGGGGATCATCAGGGGCTCCCTACTCACAAGGTATGGTCTCACCCCTGAGCAGTAAAAGGACAAGTTTAGGTTGTATAAAAAGGAGGAATCCCAAACATGGTTGGAATGTGTTGGTTCTTTTTGCAGGTCACTGGATGGTTGGGTGAAGAGCTGCCTGGTAACAAATTTTGAGGAGCTGTACAATTTGATTGCTTGAAAGCATTTATATAGTCTTTGTTTTCCAGAGCTGCACCAGCACCTGATTGACAGCAAGCTGACTGATCCCAGGAAGCTTGAGCATGAAGCAGACCCTTTGGAGAGCACCAGGGTCCAGAAGAGGTGTGGGGAAGGTCACGTCAAGGGTGGGCAGGGTCCCTCTCAGAAGAAAGGGGGTAAGGGTAAACAGGGGGAGTTCTCTAAAGGGCCCCAACCTAGTTCCCAGGGTAAGGATTCCCAGCCCCCTGTGAGAAAAGGCCATGGTTCTCCAAAGGGAAACCTGCGGAGGTGGGTCCCTCGTAAGTGTAATGCATGTGATTAGGTGGGTCATGTGAGAGGGGATCCCAAATGTGTCAAGGGTCCACTGGCACCCACTGGTGCTCAGTCACAGGGTTTGGCCAGTGTAGTGCTTGGGGAGGAGTTGGTTTCAGGTGGGTGGAAGCCAGCTGAGATGACCCTTGTCTCACTAGGGGACAGTGAGATGGTCCAGTGAACCATCAATGGACAGAGGGTGGAGGCTCTGAGAGACACAGGAGTCAGGTTGACTACAGTAAGGAGTCACCTGGTGTCTAAAGAGCAGATAGATCCCCGTGTACTTCACCAAGTGGACAATTCAGAGTGCCTGTTCAGAGTGGTGCATGTTCCCTTTGAATGGGAGGGTCTCAGGTTTCTTGAGGGAAGCTGTGAGTCCAAACATGTCTGTGGACTGTTTGCTTGGCAATGACCTGGAGGATTCCTCTTAGAAGGAGGTAGAACACAGGTCACACTTGGAGATATTGGGTCTGCCTGGGTGAATATGCATATCTACCGGGTCAATAGCCACTTGTCTGGGTGGTTAGAAGCCACTGGAGCCTGAAACAGTGGCCCAGGGGTCTGCCAAAAAAGGAAGGGCAAGGGGTTTGGGAAACCGGCCCCAGAAGTTCCTACGGTCCGGGAGGAGGCTGAACCTAAGGGTGATGCCCCGGAGCCTACATGGGAACTGGTGGCAGAGCTGGGGGATGTCCCTGAGCTGTCACAGTGGCAGCAGAAAGGGTGGCTCACCAGGGAGGCATTCTGTGATTCAATAGTGAGTATGCCTTACTCTGGAGGGTTTGCGGCAACAGGCTTCAGACCAAGCAGCTGGTAAGGAGCCATGATCTCACCTGATCTATTTGGAGGACGGCCTCCTGTATAGTGAACCTAAGGTTGCGGAGCCTGGGTCAGCCCGTGTTCTAGTGGTACCCCAGTGCTTCAGGGTCTTCCTACTGGGTCTGCCTCATGATATGCCTTTAGCTGGATATTTGGAGGAAGACAAGACCTTTGACAGGCTTTTCACCATTTTTTACTGGCCCCTATTGCGCAGGTACTCAGATGCACATTGAAGGTAATTCCAGACTTGTCAGGCAAGTGGCAAGAGTAGGGGGAAGTGCAAGGCTCCCCACCAATCTTTTCCAGTGCTTAGTACCCCTTTTGAAAGGGTTGGTATTGACATTGTTGAGCCTCTGGATCCCAAGACAGCCATGGGCAACAGTTTTACCCTGGTCTTGGGGGACCATACCGCCCGGTACTCAGAATCCATTCCTCTGAGGTCAATCACCTCTCTTGTGGTGGGACGTGCATTGATGGGGGTTTTTATCTGCATGGGTATCCCCAAGGAAGTGGTATTTGATAGGGGTACCAACTTCATACCTACTTACATGAAGTCTCTGTGGCAGGAGTGTGGGGTAACGTATAAGTACGCCACTCCTTACCACCCCCAAAGCAATGGTCTGATTGAAAGGTTCAACGCACCTTGAAAAGCATGATTATGGGTCTGTCAGAGCCCTTGAGGTGTAAGTGGGATGTCCTCTTACCATGCCTTCTGTTCGCCTACAAGGAGGTGCCTCAAAAAGGGCTTGGATTTAGTCTTTTTGAGTTGCTGAATGGCAAAACTGTCAGGGGACCTTTGACTCTGGTGAAGGAGGGCTTAGAGAAAGCCCCCAGTAAACCTCCCCAGGATGTATTCAGTTACATGCTGGCTTTTAGAAACCAGACTACCCGGTCCAGAACTCTCGCACAAGAGAATCTCGAAGAAAGACAGGAAGATATGAAACAGTGGTATGACCAGAATGCCACTCTGGTCAAGTTTCAATCAGGACAAAAAGTGTGGGTGGTGGCACCAGTGAAGCCTGGGGCGCTCCAGGACAAGTGAACTGGGCCATCAGAGGTGGTGGAGCGCAAGAGCGAAGTTACCTACCTGGTGAACTTGCGCACTCCCAAAACCCTCCCTTGAGGGTCCTGCATGTGAACCTCCTTAAGCCACACTTTGAGCAGAGTGATCTGTCCATGCTCCTAGCCACAGATGATGGGGTGGAGGAAGATAGCGAGCCTCTTTCTGACCTCCTGTCTGCTGGAAAGAAGGATGGGTCTGTGGAGGGAGTGATCCTCTCCCTCTCCCTGACCTTAGAACAACAGAGGGACTGCCATCAGGTGTTGGGTCAGTTCACCTCCTTGTTCTCCTTAATCCTAGGGGATACACACTTGTGTACAGATGATGTGGGCACTGGGGACAGTCCACCTATTAAACAGAAGGTTTACAGGGTGAATGATAAGGTCAGGGCTAGCATCAAAGATTAAGGGGGTCATTCCGACCCCGGCGGTCCGGGGTCGGCGGGAGCACCGCCAACAGGCTGGCGGTGCTCCTGAGGGCATTCTGACCGCAGCGGTTTGGCCGCGGTCAGAAAGGGAAAATCGGCGGTCTCCCGCCGGTTTTCCGCTGCCCTAAGGAATCCTCCATGGCGGCGCAGCTTGCTGCTCCGCCATGGGGATTCCGACACCCCATACCGCCATCCTGTTCCTGGCGGTTCGGCCGCCAGGAACAGGATGGCGGTATGGGGTGTCGTGGCATGGGCACTGCAGGGGCCCCCGTAAGAGGGCCCCACTTTGAATTTCAGTGTCTGCTTAGTTTTGTAGTAGTCATTGGGCCAGCCCCTTGGTCTGGGTCCAAAAGGCTGCTGCTCCTGGTGCCACATCAGACCGGTTCTGTGTGGACTACGGTTGTCTCAGTGCTGTCACTAAGACTGACACGCACCCCATCTCCTGAGCTGATGAGCTCATGTATTGGTTGGGAGCTGCCAAATACCTCAGCACGTTTGACTTGATGTCTGGGTATTGACAGATAATATGTGAACTACCACATCAGCATAACACACATATCCAGGCTCACATTATTCACCCAAACAGCCAGGCCTTATTAGCCACATCCTTCATAGCAAATGTGAGTATACATAACAATTTGCAATGCTGAATCTTCCCTGAACCTTACTGGTGATACTGGATGATGACACATATCTGTCAAGAATGAACATGTCAATAGGCTACCATTGTCTGTGTTTAGTGCCTACAACAGTAGGCACAAGGACAATCTGTATGGCCACTTTCCACTCACATAACATTATCAAGGTTGTAAAATGCAATCAACATATGTATGCCTCTAGATATGCATGTTGTCTACTCTGATGAAGCATCACAAATATTTATTTACATCCCTCACTATCCAAGGGGGTGTACCCTGTAACAGGTGTGAAGATGTGAACCATGTAGGTCATGTGACATGTCAGATGGTCATCACAGCCTGACATGCTGCTGTCACTTATCAGTAAGCATTAATAAACTAGTAATGAATAGTATATGTGTACTGTATCTTGCAAATGAAGTGGAATAATAAGACATTTCAGAGGACAGAGTACAAGAGCCTACATACCTTATCATCAATACTTTGGGAGGAATTACCTGTTGGTGGCCATCTACATTCACCAAAGTAGAACATGCAGTATACTGGAACACATATGACAGAGTCATATGTGCTCCATAAAATGCAATTGTGCTGAGGGAGCAACATAGTTGAGTAACATTCCTCTAAATACATTTGTATGTGCACAACTGTGTGCCATATATGACTACAGTACATCAATGTGTACAGAGAAATCTGTGACACAATGCACTTACCACATTGTCAGAGCCAACATCCAGTCCCCTCATTCAATCACCTGATAATCCCCAGCTGGGCCTCTGCGTTCTTCCGGGCCCAGCGTCTCAGGTCCTCCCACCTCTTCCAACAGTGGGCGCTCCACCGTCTGTGTACCCCCAGGGTCTGTACTTTCTTGGCAATGGCATGCCAAATCCCTTTCTTCTGATGTGCGTTGACTTGCATGGATGGCATAGAAAAGATAGTATGTCATGTCTACATGTGCCATATAACAATAGGCAGGGTTAAAACTATTTGGTACAACAAGCCAAACACAGACTGTCAATAACATCCCCTACACTGATAGTTGAGCATATGCAGTCAGGCCAGAGGTACGGTAGAAACATGCAGACAATGTGTATCTCCAGCACCAGCTGTCATGTCATCACATAACCAGACAGCAAACACATTTACAAATATGAAAGGTGAGAAGGATTCTGGTATACCAACACCACTCACCTTCTGCAACAGTCACAAGTAGATTCAGGGAACATACAGCAAACACTCTCCACAATGTCTCAGGACTCACAATCTGACACCAAACTTCAGTACATGACCAGGTACTCATTTCATTGTATCACAACTTTATCACCCTACAGACATGATGCACACATTCAGAAACATTGCCCATCATCCTTACCTTAGTTTCACAAGGTGTACTTGGACTAAGGAAATATTTGTGTACATATTTGACTTACCTGGCCTTCTGGTGCACTAAAGAGCTGTTCATACAGGGGTAGGACCCTCTCCACCAGGTTCTCCAGCTCCTTAGTGAGAAGGCAAGGGCCCTATCACCTGTAGGACGTGGCATGATTGCTCCCAGAGGTGGTACACAGCAGCTCAAGTTGTGGAGGTCTTGCTGGCAGCAGTATAAGGAGTCAAGTGGGGGATGAAGTATGAAATGGCAGTCACGTCTACCACATAGGACACCGTCACTGCAGGCGGACATCGCCATCGGCCCAAGACTGCCAAAAGTAGCAATGTGTTCTAATGGCAAATCCCACCACAATAGTATCTGCCTTCGCCACAATGACTTCCGCAGGCGGACGAAGGTCATTTCCTAATGTCCAGTAGAGTAGGTCAGGCAGCTGCCATTTTAAGGTCCTTAGATTGCCGGAAACGTCCATAGAAAGATGCATCACAAGGTCACAAACATATGTGCGTACAGTATTCAGTGCTGGCTGTGAGCAACCATGTATTTGACATCTGATTAAATATATATGTAGTGAGATACATGATATGTAAGCCAGGTTTCATTAGTGGCATGCTCTGCACCCTCATGGCAATTGGATAGATGGTATTAGTGACTATCATGTGTGAAATATGATATGCATGTCATTATCACTGAGACTTTCAGTGACATGCGTATCCATTTACTTGTCATAAATGAGGTAAGTGGATGAAATTGCAGCAATAAACTTTCATTTACTGTGTCCAGTACCATGTTAACTATGTTATGTGGCATGTCCACACATCATGTGTGACATATGTGGATTTACACTTACAATGGACACAATGACTGATCGCCATACCTTCTTGTATTCCTTTACTAATAACTGTGGGTCATGGAGGATCTACATATCATCCAAATCTACCACCTGGATAGGCATACAATCATGGATCTGTGTTGTCAGTTGGAGCCAGATCTGATGCCTGCCATTTGTCATTCAAATAGCATACCACCCATTGCACAAGCCATGTCAATGCTGCATTTCCTAGCCACAGGGTCCTTTCAGAATACCATGGACCTAATTGCAGGCATGTCCCACCTATGTTGAGTCCGGTCTTGAAGGATATACTCTGGAAGTGGAGAAGTGAGGCACAATGGTTAAAGCCACAGACCCTGATGCAGATATCTGGTCTGGGACCAGGGTTCAATTCTCAGGCAAGCAGGTCTTGGGTTCAATTCCCTCGGACCAGATAATTCTCACCTTGGTGCCTAATCTAGTTAATGGGTCCCACTCTGTAACTCTGGGCAATAGCTTGCGTAATCTCCACAACAGCCCTCACAGTGCTTGGATGCCTGGCTTCACCCTGGGGCTGTCCAGGAGTGGGTGCCTCACAGGGAAAAGCCAGGAGGGGTTCCACAGCAGTATGTGTACAGTGCCTTGAGACCCTAACATGTGAGAAGTGCGAAGTTTACAGTTTACTCTATGCATTGTTAAAACACCTTGACAGTTACATCAGATTTCCACAACGTGAGGATTTGTCCTGTGTGAAGGCAGATTTTTATGCTTCGGCACATGTCCACACGTGGTGGGAGCCATTGATGAAGCGCATTTAGCTTTGGTTCTCCCAAGTGGCAATGAACAGGTGTATCGGAACAGGAAGAACTTCCACTCCTTAAATTTCCAAATTGTCTGTTTGACGGACCTCTACATTTCCCAAGTAAGTGCAAAGTACCTGGGTTCCGTTCATGATGCCTTCATCATGCGGAACAGCAATATTCCACAGATGATGACTCAAGAGTACACAGAAAGGGCCTGGCTAGTTGGTAAGTCATATGTGTGCTAGGTGTGAGTATCTGATGTCTGCTGCCAAATTTAAGGATGCACATTAATAATGTCTGCACACATGTAACAGTTCCTTACAGGGGATTCTGGTTACCCAATCCCTCCCTGGTTTTGACACCAGAGAGATACCCAGCCACACCAGGGGAAGTTCACTTCAGTGAGGCCCACAGAGGGACAAGGTGTGTTGTTGGAGTGGACTTTTGAGCTCCTAAAGGCCAAATTTTATTGCATTGACAAGTCAGATGGAGCCCTCCTCTACTCACCCGTCAAAGTCTGCAAAATCATTGTTGCCTCCTACATGCTCCACAACCTCAGCTTGAGACATCCGATCCCATACATACCAGTTGAAGGGGAGCCAGCAGTTCCAGTGGATAAGAATCCAGATTTGCAAAGTGAGGATGGCAGTGATGAGGATGACGGTGGAGACAGCTGTGTTGATCTCATACAACAGTACTTCAGCTGGCTGGAGGTATGTGTTGTTCTATATAATGTTTCACTCGGTGGGTTTTTGGGGGGCTTACAGATAATTGTGAAGGGTCTTAGTAGGACTATCAGAAAGCTCATTAGTTGCTTAGCAGTACATAGCTAAGGTGTTCATGCAAAATTGTAAGTGGAGTTGTACTATCCTTATGATCTCATTTGTTATTGTTTGTGACACTGCAGAGTCAGTGTGACAAATGCATTTGGAACATGTCTTTTTGGATCTTCATTACCATTACCTGCCTATATCTTTTGTATTACATTTTTACTTTGCAGATTTCTCCACAAGGCCCTCCTCATGTACTCAAATCTGATTTCTGTCACAGACTGGTGGGATTTGCAGGTCTGACATGTGAGGTGAACATTGATAGATCCAGGTACTGCATGGCATCATATTGGTGGTGTTTGAAATCAATGCCACACTGTCGGGACAGTGGGATGGGAGTATACTGTTCTAGACAATAGGCATGTGTGCCATGTTGTCTGGGACCAATGGTGCCATATGTGTGGCCTTTTGTCTCTGACACATGTCATCCTGTATACTCTATCACCTTAACTTTCTCATTGGTTTGATAATGATACATTTTAACTTTTTTGTAGCTGTTGTGTTTCCTTATTGCAGGCCACTGTGCATGTGTGTCAAGACTGACATAGGTGAGTAGCATGGCTACAAATACCTAACCATGGTAAGTGGAAGGTTCCACAACTGGGGACAGTAATAGTGACCTCTTTCAGTAATATGGGGTATGGTAATTAGGGAGGTACGGTATGGAAATGTGATGAGGCTATAGCGGAAGAAACATTAAAACGGTCTTTCTATTTAGACAGCCAAGCACTGATACATCCCTAACTTTAGTAGTATGTGGGGTTCTTGTTATGTATACCTATGCAGAAGCATTACATTGTCTGGCTATACTGCCCTGTGCGATTGTTGCCATGTTGTCACCCCATGTGCTGTCAAATGCCCTAAATGGGAACGGGAGTCTGTCCATTTGTACAAGTTTAGAATCATCATACCCAGATTCAGCTGTACATGTGAGCTGGGAATTTAGAAAAAGGGAAAAATGTGGATATTATGTGTATACAAGATTTATCGCTGTGTACTAATCAATATAGCAAAGGAATGACTCTCAACCAATATCTGTAGTTTAGTTGTATTTATTAACATGTGCACAAGTAATGGAAAGGAATGGGATGAAATCATTAGTTTAAACAGTGAAGGGTAGAGTCATGGTGGATGCCATCATCAGGGTAGCAGCTGCTACATTTGGAGTCTCAAGTCCAATGTCTTTGTGCCTTTGGAAAATGGAGAGTGGTGGTAAAACAGTCAATAGGGTGTACAAACACACACAAGGGGAACCAATGTGTAGGGGATCTCTTCTTGTCAGTGACTGAGGTCTTCGCATCTGCTCCTCCTGGATGTTTAGGTGGACATCTACGTTTGTTGGGGGGGGGTGTTCTTCAGCTACAGAGGAAGGCATGTCTTTCCCCATGCAGAGCCTCCATTCTACTGGCTGCCACAGATGTAGAGGTGCCTGATGTAACATGGCCAATGGAAGGGGTCTGCTGTGGTGGACATAACCTACTCAGGGTGGCGTTAATGTCTCTTAGCTCCCCTGTTAGGGAGGCCATGTTGGCATTGTGGGCCTCTCACTTTTGCATGACTTCCTTGTGGTTGTCCCACTGGAGCTGCATTATTTACCCCATCATGGCAAGTACCTGTCCCATCATGCCTTGGATCTGTTGGTAGGCTCCCAAAACTTGGAAGGGGTTGTCCTGGCCAGTTGTATCCCTTGTGGCCTCAATCCGCTAGCCCATTGCATCACTCCCACACCCCTTACCCCCATGTGCCTGTCCCCTTGTCACAGTTTGTCCATTCCCACTGGTGCTAGGTCCCTCATAGTCTGGGTTCTCTAGTGGTGACTCTGGTACCTGGACTGGGGGGCACGTGATGGTAGTAACTTTCCTTGGGAAAACAGGTTTGGGGGTGAATGGCTGCCTGGTATATCAAAGAAACAGGGCTGGGAGGAGTAGTTGTGGGCAGGGTGAGGCTGACAGGTGTAGACTGAGCAGGTATCCCAGATAGGCGAGAGTTGTCCCAATTGTACTCACATCCAGGGTTGTTGTCCTCATTGAGGGCTTCATCCAGGTGGGAAGTGGCTGTCTCGGGTGTTCTCTCCATGTCAATGGGTAGGAGACCTGTTGGAGAAGTGGAATATACAGTTACAGTTTGGTAATCAACATGTGGTATTATACTTTCACAGGTGGATATGCTTTGAGCCATGTACAGGCAAGCTTTATAGGGTCCCCTGATTTGACAGTGACAACTGGTTTAATATCTGGGCTTCAGCTATATGGGATAAAGGGACTTCTCTGTCATACACCTTTTTATGGTACCTCCCAGTTAGCAGTAGTTACACATTGAGTCACCAGACAAGTGCAGAATGTAAAGTGGACACTGACCTGTCCATCAGCTTAGGTGTACCTATTCTACCTGGCCATGTATATCAGGTTTCACCTGGTACAGCACATAGTACATATGTTAGTGTACCCCCAGGTGAGTATCTATCAATGGGTAAAGGGAGGTAAGAGGGGCATTTTAGCAGAAGACACAGCAGTAGCTATGTGTTGGTCGTATTTTACTGGCAGAGGCCCATTGCATTGCTGTCATTGCCAGAGACTGTACATCTGTGAAGCAATCGGTGGGTTGAATTGTTTGTTAGTTTAAATGCAAGGCTATTTCAATTGTAGTACACTGTTCTGGTTTTCCTAATGGTGGAACAGTGCCTGCTGGGAGTTGTAGTGCTATCAGTACCTGTGCCATCCATGCCATAAACAGACACTGAGGCCCCAGGTGAGATTAGTTGACATGTGTTATGGCAGCAAGGGGTATTTGAATAGTTGGACGCAGGGGTGGTGGCTTTGTTGGCTGTTAAAGTGGCAAAAGGTGATCAGTGAAAATGCATGACAGAACTTTAGAGTGACATTTCCGGTGTTGTGACTTTCCATGACACCACTCCCCCAGGTATTCCTGTCAAGCCCTCAGGATGCAGGATATTCAAGAACATCTTCTCCCATGATGTGAACTTTGTGGGAGGAGGTAGAGGCCCTTGATGAGTCTTGCAGACTGCCAGCTGGTGCCTGGTGGCCATGGAACATACCTTCTCCCGAGGTTGTTTCACCTCTTCATGATGTCCTCTCTTGTGCGCAGATAGCTGCCTACAGCATTCAACCTGTCAACTATGTTTTGCCATATCTCAATTTTCTTGGCAATTGAGGTTTGTTGGACTTGGGCTCCAAAAAGGTGTGCCACTACCCTGATGATTTTGTCCACCATGACCCTCAACTCATCGTCTGTGAAGCAAGGATGTTTTTGTGGGGACATGGTAGTGGTTGACAACATGAAAAGGTAAAGAAAAATCGGGTGATAAGGTGTGGGTGCTGTGTTGTGAGTTGGTGGTGGGTGGTGTCTGATGGTTAGAGGAAATGTATGATATATCTATATGATGTGAAGGTGTGGGATGAGTGGTATTTGGAGTAGTGAGAGGTGGCTATTCTATGGTTATGTCTTTTTAACTGCCACTGTGTCTTCTGTGTGTGGTGTACTGGTAGCAAAGGATTGTGGTGTGTGAAGGGGTGTGATTTATAATGCAGTTTTGTGGGTGTGTCAGGTTTGTTAATGTGTGTCAGGTGTATGAAATTCAAACTATCCAATGTGGCATAGTGTATTACTGTGTAGACCTCCGATCACCGTGGTTTGCACCGCCATTGGTTTTCTGCCATGGGAGAACCGCTATCGTGATTTGTCGGTTATAATTGGTTTGGAGGATTTCTGACCGGCTGGCGGTGCTGGTGGACTCCCTCCAGAGTCTTGGCGATGTCGGAATTAGTTTTTTTTTTGGGCAGTCCTTCCTGTGTAACTCATAATATGGAGGTCAACATGGCAGTCTTTTGGCAGCCGCCACCGCGTCGGCCTTACCATCAGACCGCCATACTCGTAATGAGACCCTAAGTGTCTTTTCTCACCTGTTTAATAATGTATCCATAAACTCTGCCAATCCTTGAACATTGCAACAAATTTAAGTAGCACAATAATAACATCTGTGTCATTTGACAGTACAATGACTAAATTGGAACCATTTCGAATAGCCCACTCAACGTGTAGCAAAACACGAAGATCAGTTTCCTCCAATTTGCTGTCAAGTTCTTGAACAATATGGCCTGTTCTTTTTAAATATATCTCTGCAGGCACCAACTCTTCATTGACAATCATTCCACTTGCAATAATGGTAATTCCGGTCTTGACTGATGCATCAGCAATGTTTTGGTGAGTTAACATCTCCAAGTTCCCTTAGTTCGATGTTGATGACCAGAATTTATCAAGTTGCACAGGTATAGATTTCAAATTTTTGATGCAGGCAATGTCAATTATACCACTTGTAGATATTCGGCTGAATCTCTCATATTCTTTGACAGATAGTTCAAGATAACTATGAAAGACAATGTGCAGTTCTTGCAAGGTGCATACTGACTTTGATACCTATAGGGCAGTCTGAACGACCTCTCCGAAGTTTTGCATGGATGAAATTTTGACCATTCACAATTGTGACATATAGGTCACAACAACAGCAGTTTTCAATGAGGACAACTTGTTGAATTGAAATTCTTCAAGTATAAGTTTTCTTTCAAGCTCTTGTACAAGTTTGTGCTTCACTGGTTTGGTGTAGCATCTCCATCAAATAATGCGTTTATTGGAAGAAGATCATGCGACAGAGTGTCCTTGACAAATTCACCCCTTTCATGTGCTACATCCATCTCTCTATGTGCTTGCAAAACTTGTTTTTTTGTAACCTGTTTAGTAGTGGCTGGTTGGTTGAAACTCTTACTATGGTAATAAAAGGGTGGAAGTTTAGCTTTATAATTATGGGGCTGATTACGAGTTTGGTGGTCCCGTGACCGGCATGTTGGCGGTGGCAGTCTGACCGCCCAACAGTCTGGCGGAGCAGACAGCCATATCATGAGATTGGCAGCATAGGAAATAGGAGACCGCCAGCGGTCCGCCATCACCGGTCTTCTGGAGCAACAAGCTGGCGGAGACCATGCTTCTGCCAGGCCTATTAGCAGGTTGCACACAACCAATGTGACCGCCGCAGTCCAACCACCAAGGAGCACCAGGAGGAAACAAGCAGTATAAAGGGGGACACTCACCTGCACCCTACAATACACATCTGGAGCTGCCATGGAGCCATACCTCAACGTAATGCCACTGCTCCTGCTTGCCAAAAGACAACAAAATCAGTGCCGACGTGGACCACAATAACCATAAGTACACACACCTACCTGTATTTTTTTTTCATTTTTATTAAACTTGTACCATTAGTAAACACATCCTCCGGGGGTGGACGCCAAGGTCAGTACCTATACCTATCATTCCTGACACACACACTCAAATACTGCAACACGGACACACACACATTCACAACATGCACAATTTAACCAACATACACACACTGCACGGCAATAGCACACATAAATGCACTGCTACACAACTCCATATCAGGGACATCAAAGGCCACACAACATACGCAGATACAGCAACAACAACACAACTAATACACATATACAAATACATTCCACACACTCACACAGAACACTGGCCAAGGACTGGCCACACAGACAGCACACATGTACATTTATCTGCCATGGCACAAACATGATACCAACATTAAACAACACTGCAATCGACACACACATCACACACACACACACAGCACAATGCATCAACAATGCCATGCACAAAAAACGCTGAGACAAACACACAAAAGGCACAAAGCAAACCACCACAACAACACATCACAGCTGTGATGGGACCAGCTGGACCATACATGAAAGGAAGCTGCACTGGGACACATATAATGTTAAGCAAGGCCCCAAACAACATGTGCACAAGAAATGGCCACTATTGGATCTCAGGCACAACCAATACTAATAACAATTACCAAGCTCAGTCCTACAATGGGGAAAGGGCAAGGCAACAAAGCACATACAACCCACACTCCAGGAGACCTACCGCTACACCACCCAGCTGCCAGGAACACATACCTAAATGGACACATGCACACTCAAAAGCAAAGCAAACTACCACAACTCCAACACTCCAGGTTTGCACTGACAAAGATCAGGAACACACACACCACATGTATACTATACACATATCAGGGGGACAAATCACACACCATACATCACACAACACACAAGGAAACACATACCACTACAAACACAACACAGTGCCATTACCCCAACATTCAATCTACATGCACATACCCCTACCCTTGGGGGACAACAGCAGTGCACACAAACTCACATACTACAGAAAATATGGCATGGAGCAGCAAGCAGCACAAGCACACACAACTACACACACACCCAAACAAAATAAGACAGGAACATTAGACACCTAGGGAAGGAATTGCAGGTCAAAAGTGTAACCCAAAATCCAACTACAGGTTGGGTTTATTTTTTAGAAAAAATAAATAATAAATAAACAAGTCCAGGGCTTCAGGCCATTCTGACCATAGAAGGACCAAAACAACCATCCAGGCCCCAAGGCTCGACTCCTGGCTCTCTGGAGTGATATTTCCAGTGCCTTCTGGCCTTAGCATTGCTGTCATGGCCTGTTCTCCCTAAACAGTATATAGATGGGATCCCCTCAAGTGGGTACAGTTCAGTAGCTAAGTACCAGGAGAAGGGTCATAGTAGGTGAGTACACAGTTGTGACTGTGTGTAGTGACATTCTCAGTGCCTTCTGGCCTTAACATTGGTGTCACGGCCTGACCTACCCACTCAGTAGCCATTTAAATGTTCCTCAGGTTGGTACACTCCAATGTGGAGTTGTTAAAGATTAGAATTTTTCAAAGGGTACTGATTTCTTTTATGTTAGATAGTAGCATGGTGCCTGCTGGGAGATGTAGTGTTGCAAATCCCTGAGGTACACCAGGTTTACTGATAAGTTATCCCCCCTGGTGGGTCTTATAAAATGTTGGAGGCCAGATAGGGGTCTATGGACTGGTGGACACTGGGAATTTGAGTGGGGTGACATTGTAGGTGGCTAAAGGTAAGCAGTGAGCATGCATGACAATACATTTGGGGGACACAATTTTGTAGATATGACTTACCCGGCTTGACTCCCCCAGGTATTCCTGTCAAGCCCTCAGGATGGCCATGGTGGCCCATGATGTGAACTGTAGGACAGGAGATGGAGGACTAGCTCCAGTCTTCTGTACCGCCAGGGGGTGCCTGGTGGCCATGGAATGCACCTTCCCCCTGAGGTCGTTACACCGCTTCCTAATGTCATCCCTTGTTCACAGGTAGTTGCCTACAGAATTCACTCTGTCAACTATTGTTTGCCATATTTCCATTTTCCGAGCGATATTAGTCTGACCGCCAAGGTTCTCGCCACCATTGGAAGGCAGCCATGGCAAGACCGCCATGGTGATTTTTTCGAGTTGTAATAGGTTCTTTGGTTGGTTGGTGGGCTGCTGGACCCGGTGACCGGACCCCCTCTTTCCCGCCCTTAGGGTCCTGGTAGAGTCAGGATTTTGGCTGTCTTTTGGTGGGCTTGGCTGTGTAACTTGTAATACCTCTGTCTGTATGACCACCAACATGGCGGTCTTTTGATGCCTGCCACAGCGGCGGTCTTGCAGTCAGGCAGCCAAACTCGTAATGAGGCCCTATGTCAAACCTATTTTTCTCTTTCAATACAAATACATCCTGCTTCAGTTCTGCTCATAGTCATGATCTATGTTCCAGGACATCTAGTAGATGTGTCTTTATATCATCATCCTCATATTGTTTGTTCACAAAGTTGTGTAGTTGTACGCACTTAGGTCATATTAAAGTGGTTTCCTTGCTGTTTCATGAAATAAACAAGGCTGTCAACATGTTTAGTAAAATGTTCCTCTCTCTTGCTCACAAGTTCATGGTGAGGAACACTTTCACAATGGTCCATTCATTCTGAATTTGTTATCTTTCTGAAAACATTTAAAAAAGAAAGGACTTCATGGTAAGCTAGCTTTAATTGATCAACAAATTCACTTTTATGTGTCTGACCATCAATTCCCTTGGAGCTTTTCTGTGGTCTTTGGACTGTCTTCCAATTTCCTATCTTTAGTCACAACATTGAACCCTTTCCAGTCTGTCTTTTACCACAAAATGTCGTTGGATGAATACTCTGTAAAAGCTTGGTTTTTCCACCTCTAGCTTCTTCACTCTTTCCAAATACCAGGACCCATATCTCAGGTAGTTTATGCAATAACATTAGTGAAACACAGTAATCAGTGACTCCTCAGTCTTCACGTGCAGCTCCCAATCACCTTCCCGATCAGCATGTACCAAGTTTTTCATTAGAGCTATCATGTGTAAAACATTTTCCCAGTACTTCAAACGTTCTGGTTTTTCTGCCTTTTCCTGCACATTCTTTGACAAACTTCAGAAACTTGGTTTTCAGGTTTTCTGATTTTGAACTCAGTGTAATGAACATTGCCTAAATTTGCTTTATGTCTTTTGAATGAAGTGCACCCTGTGCCTTGTTCACTTCTGAGATAAGATATGCAAAACCTAATTTTGCATTCTTGTTCCAGAAAGCATTCCAATGCAATATTTCTATAGACTCAGATTTGATGAGCATTCCTTGTAACAAACAAACATAATGAGTTCTGCTCAATACTAACTGGTCAGTTTTGCCTCCAAAGATTTCAGCCTCAATAAGTGCATAGTCTATTCCACATCCACTGAGATAAATTCTTGCACACCGCAACCCAAGTTTTGCCATGTGGAAAATGCCCATCATTGGGTAAAGACCATCAAATTCTATGGGATTGCTCATAAAAATGTGAGCTACAATATGGAAAACACCTTCATCACGGGATATTGGATGGATAGGCTGGTCTTCATCTGAGCACACAGATTTTTGAATTTTTTTAGAGCTGTGTATACTGTTACGTAGTTTGTGACTGGAGATGGTATTACTTGTAAAAACTCAACCTTCTTCAGTGGGGTGGTATTCTGGGAGATCAGAGCATGAATTCCAGCCCAAGCAGTAACTGACTTTTCTTCATCCTTCAGTTCACAATGAATAAGCAATAAGATAAATTTAGTTAAATCAGGGTTGCGGACTGCAGCATCAGATAGCAAAATATCCATGTCCTTAGCCAATTTAAACTTTCTGGTAAACTGGGACGCATTGATGGGTTATAGTGATTTTGCATACGTTGACAAGGCAGTTGGGTTATAAGTTTGCAGCTTTGTTTATGCCTAGAATTGACACAGTGTTTTCAAGCAGAACCTTCATTGGTACGGTCTTCAAAAAGCACCACGGCAGCATCATGTGTGCTGGAAGGTTCCAGACATAGAAGAGCAGCAATTGTAAATCCTTTCCTGGTAAAGTGGTTTGGAAGTGGTATGCTGTTAAATTCACAAGAGCTTACAGTCTGAGCTAAAAATAAAATGGTTCCTGCTGAGCTTACTCCATCCTGTGATGTTATTTTGGCAGCAAGAACTTCAGGAGTCAAAATCAGCTGAGAACACTGTAAGTCGCTCATTCTTTTTGTTAGACTGACAAAAAAGAATTCTGCATTGTATATTCTCACCAGAAAAATCGTAATTTCATTATAATGGATCAATACAGTTTCATCCATGTTGAGCATTATTTCTCTGATCTCACTGAGTGTGAACCCTTAGCCAGCACTCAAGAGTGGCTTTAAAACTTAATTTGCTTTTTCAAAGAGTGCAAACCTAACTGAAGGCTGGTGGTTATGTTGCTGCTGTACATTCAGATTTTTGAATGTATGCATGCATACACTTCAGGTGGGCATACAAATCTGCTGCAAATACATTCACCTCACTGTTTAGATCAGCTACTCAGCAGAAAACTTCATCTTGGAAGAAACAAGCTGCAGATAAATACATGTTTGCCCTTTGAGACTCACAAATTCTGTACTTTGTTCTTTCATCAATCCCTTTGGCCCTTGTTCTAGCTACACCACAGACAACACATTGAAGATTCCCTGATTTCTAATCAGTTGTTGGAGGTAGACGAGGAGTAGTCATAGATCTTCTAAGTGGATGGGCATTGGGTTTGTTTGTCTTCGCTTTCTCAGAAGACTCAGGGGCATATTTATACTCTGTTTGCGCTGGATTTGTGTGATTTTTTTTTTACACAAATCTGGCGCAAGCAGAACTCCATTTTTATATTTTGATTTTGAAAATATTGGAGCTTTTTGCCTGCGGAAAACTACTATGGGTCAATGAGATACACAGTAGGCATTCCTGGGCAAAAAATGACTCAAAGGCCCTAGTGCCGGCTACCGTCACAGCTTAAATATGACGCCCACCTGGTGTCCAGGAATGGCGATAGCCGGCGGTATACTTATTGACGCAAACCTGTACTAACGCAGGTTTGCGTCGAAAAGTATAAATCAGGGCCATAGATTCTTATTGTGATTCACTGGTTTCTTACATTTTTGATGAATTTTTTTAAGGCTTTTTTCATTGTATATTACTTGTAGCTCTTGTTGTTACAATGATAAAATATTTGATCTTCTTCATTCATTGGTTCAATCTTTTGTGAACTTTATCTTGCCAGACTTCTGCATCTTCTCGAACTCTCTTCTGTCCAGCCACTGATTTTAGATTTTCTTTTGGATTAGTTTGGCATATGCCACATTTTTCTCTGTTGAAGGAGTCCTCAAATTTTGTGGTTAGAAACACTCCGTCAGGAGAGGTAAAGATCCTCTGCTGCCAACTGTTTCACTCATGTTTATGAAATTTAATCAACCAAAAACCTGAAACAAAAACAATATTAAAATAAATTACCAATATGATGGCTAAAACACATAATTAGAGAGCCACCATTCTAGACCGAGGAGAAGGGTTGCTCTAAGGGGTTATTTTCTATCTCTATAAGACTTCTTGACCACCCAAATCCTATGTTTCAACACCAAGATGAAGTATATAGATCTCATGGTTCCTGAAATATTACATCATCACTACAACACATCCACCATTTTAAAAAATGTCGGCCAGAAATAATCGGACAGGATTAGCAATGTCTACCCAAGCTTAATTATTTCTCTAATGATACAGAAACATAAATCACAAATGAAAATCTCTGGCCAACAATTTTTTACGGAGGTATATGTCAGGGAGCCCAGATCCTCGGGGGTTGCGCCTGTTCCCAATATGTCCACCTTTTGGCAGCTCCAAACTCTACTAGCGTATAGCACATAGTTAAAGAATGGCCAAGTGGGGGAAGGGGTTTTGTGGAAGAACACAATAGTCAGATTATGTACTTTGACTTTCATAAGCTTTGTTCAGGATAGCTATGGACTGATAACATGAATGATCAAGAGCCTTCATTCATCATAACCTTATTAGCTCTGAGAACCTGGAAAATAAATAAGGGTTATGCAAACATCCATATGAGAGTATCTTTTGAATACAATCTGAGGCTCAGAACCTTGAACTAAATCAAGTTATTTCTTTTGAATAGAAACTGCTTAATATCAGTGATCAATAAGCATATTCGTTTTCAGGAATAATCTGCATTAGGTTCATGGATGACACTGCAAAGACACATTATAACAGTAATCAATGAACACATTGGTTTTTTGGAATAAACTGTGAAAAGCTCATGAATGATACTGCAATGATTCACTTTGTCTAGATCTTCAAGATGCAATTGCTTAAGAATTATTATACACTTTAAATATCAAAAATGTGCAGCAAAATCTTAATGTCTAGAAATGATTGCGCTTTCCACTGATCTGAAACACAAGGGTTAAATGCCAAGAATGACTTTCACACTCTGTCATTGATTCAACCATCAGGATCCAAATGTCAAAATTCAATTGCACACTCTGCCGATCTGAACTTTGGAAGTTAAGTGCCAAAAATGAACCGCGCACACTGCTACCGATTCAACCACCAAGATTTAAATGCTAGGATACGATCGCGCACTCTACCAATCCGAAATGTGAAAGTTAAAGGCCAATAATGAATCGCGCACACTGCTGCCGATTCTACCATCAAGGTTTAAATGCTAGAATACGATCGCACACTCTGCCGATCCGAACTGTGAAAGTTAAAGGCCAAGAATGAATTGCGCACACTGCTGCCGATTCCACCATCAAGGTTTAAATCCCAGAATTCGATTGCGCACTCTGCCGATCCGAACTGTGAAAGTTAAAGGCCAAGAATAAATTGCACACTGCTGCTGATTCTACCACCAGGGTTTAAATGCCAGAATTAAATGCCAAGAAACCCATCGCACACGCAATATAACCAAAAGGCCCAAAACTCGAGTATTTCTGAAAACGTAGTCGGGGACCTAACCCGACCTCTGCCTTACCTCCCTGCTTGAAGATCACCAAGGAAATGAAGACAGGGCCTGGAAATCCTAGGTAGGCCTTTGGAACAGGAGCTCAGGAAAATGCTGCTGCTCTGCACTGGGACCTCTGAATAGTGAGCACGTGGAGTTGGACTGGGTCCCTTAAATAGAACCAGGCCCGCCCACGTGCCACACCCAGCCATGCTGCAGGAAGGGATTCTAGAAAGGCTTAGAATAGGGACCACACCCTAACCACACCTTGTAATACTGAAGCATAGCCTTGAAAATGAGCAATACATAGTAAACAGCATTAATGATGTTTTAACATGAATCTCTGCAATGCAAAAGGTTAACATACTGTATTAATACATAATGCATGAATTATTACATTTCACAAGAGTCAGTTTATTGCATTACGTCACCCGTAGAGCGTGCACTGTCCTGATGTTGACAGTATATCAAGGGGCCTTGACTATTACTGTTCTATGCCAAAAATCATCTAATCCATGTTTTCACAATAAAGCTAAAAATGGATAGATATGTAGGTGAACAAACAAAGATCATTGGTATATTTTCAACATGCAGTCCATGGGAATGGGGTTATATTTGAGATGGGCGAGGATCGAGGCGCAAAGTTTCATGAGTATCTGTTTCTTTTAACATGTGGTCAATTCATTTAGCTCAGTTAGGAAGTTGAAGTTGTGAGGGGAGGCACCTATTTCCAACAAAGGGTGCTCAACAGGCAAGCTATTTGCTAATCAGATTTTTCCATTTCTCAGTATCTCTCAAAGTAGTTTCAAACAATTTGCTTTCTTTGCATTTTAAGAACCTTAACTTCCGTAGAGGATTTAACGTTGAGCAAGGAATTTACATTGATCCTTTTTCATTGAGTCAAAAGGCGCCAGTCCATCCAGAACCTGATTGTACTTGAGTAAGCATCTGAAAGTAAATGATTGTAGAGACACAAACAATAAATTAGCATATTGAACGATTTCTAAGAATGTCCCTACTTGGTAAACGGGCTGTACCCCTGCCCTGAGAGGTCTGTGCATGAGAAACTGGCATCCTACGTTTTGTTGGCCCAGCTGGCCCACTAATCTAAATGTCTGCTCTGCCGCCTAGGCCTGTCCATTGTGAGTGAAAATTCCATAGCCTGTTTTGTAACCTGAAGGGGAGCACCAAATATACCCTCTGTATTAATATGGGACTTCTGTCCTTTTTCGGGGTTGTTGGGAGGAACTGCTGGTGACAGCATTTCAATTTTGGTGATTATTAGTACTGTCAGACCTTTTCTTGGTTCAGGACAAAAGTAGGTACCTATTGGTGCCACTCTAGTAAAGTTCTGCTTAGATATGGCACCAGGGTCCTTGAGCTGACTTCACATGTGCTTGTTGAGGGAATATATGCAAAGTATGAAAGGCTGCAAGACTCCATGTTTTGTGAGAATATGATTGCTGAGAGAAGCAGATCGATTTTGGTTTGCCCCCGCTTTGAAATACAATAAGATGGAGGATGGAATACATTTTCTGCAGACAGTGGAAGTGTATTGCCTGCATTCCTGGAGATAAAGGGAAGGGCTTAAGACACTGAGGTTTCGTAGCATAAAGACAAGAATAATCTTAGAAATTCTATGAGTACCTTTCAGCAGGGGATTTCAGATTAGCTTTCCTGATCAATACCATTTTGTTAATGGTAGGGGAGCGGCCAAGAGTCAGCAGATTCTGTTGTTAAGGGGGAGGACATTGCTTGGCATGTCCTGTTATTTTTCCCAGCCAGGTGCAGAGGCTTCACATTTAATTGTGCCACTGTCTTCGATGCTTCTTGTCGGTGCCTGCACCATCACTACAAGCAGCAAGAGACATCACCTTCGACAAAATCTTTCTCTACAATGCAGTCATAAAATCAGATTTAAAAGGGAAGCACCCCAAACGTGTTCAAACTGGCCATCCCACTTTGTTACTGTCTCAAGTTCTTCTTGATCAATGAATGGAATTGGTTTCACAGAGTACTCAAAAAATTTATGGGATCCAGGGCTGTTGTCTGAGACAGTCAGCCTTACAGAGCTGATGGAATACCACTTGCAGTCTGTGCAACTTATTGGAGATCAGTAGGTCTGCTAATCCTATAAGTCTAGGTGCCTGCTAAGACATGAAGGAGAGTGCCTGCCTCTGCTCCAGGTAAGAGTCTCCAGGAGAAGCAACCTTGCTGTGTTACTGTTTTCTATTGCATTCAAGTGAACACTGAGTCTTTGATTTTTTGTATTGTTTGTTTTGTTTCTTGTCACTGAGTTCATTCAAACGTCATTCCACTAGAATGGATGTAAGGCTTTATGTGGCTGAGTGTCCATCCTTGTACTTTGCTAAAGAACCTGCAAATCTGCCAGACCTTACAAGGATCTGAAAGTATCACATTGTTCTCTCTCTTTGGTGATACCTTGAGGATATGGTAGATGGCAACAACAATGTTTGCGGATCTCATGAATAAGAAAGTCATTTCTGATGTATCCCACTACCACTGTACTCTTGTTATCCTGTCCCAGCAGTTTTAACTTGCCAGTGAACTGTGGGACACCTGTCCCCCAATAATATAATTAAAACCACTGACAAAACCTTAGAGGATTGGATGGAAATAATCACTACTCATCCTAAAAACATAATGCACTTAAAAATCATTTTTTGAGGGGCATGGTTTAGTAATAAAAACATGTTGGATGTGTTTGTTAACACTCCAAACATGGCACCTGAGTTTGTTAATTATCCTTTATGGGGCAATTTACAAACACTTCCTGAAGCCTCCTGGAGTCAACTCGTCTGTACTAATGCTGAAAGGGGCCTTGTTGGGCACCACCTCCCGTGATCTGAACACTGACTGTGAACCATGGTGTCTGCAGTCTACTAGACCACCTGGGGCATGTCCGGGAAAGTGTCACTGTCTACCCTGCGAATGGGCACTGCCTGGCTAGGAGATTATTGGATGCCACAGTAGTACAGAAGAGTGACTGAAGCCATGGATTTGAAAGTAGGACACCAAATGAAAACTAGGGAGTTCCATGGCCCACCTAGTGGCAGACCTGGGGAGATGCCGAGAGCAACATCCCTAGCCGTCCCTGCTACAGTCAGTAAGTGGCTGGGGCCCAACTCTTGTCTTTGGAGGGCTCTGCCCAAGGGCTCTGTAGTGAGGCATTGAGGAGATGCATGCGCACAGTAGGATATCCTGATACCTGTATTTTGGGGGGATCCCTGCTTGGGGATTTTCAAGTGCAGCCAGAGCTACTACAAATAGCTGGAAACTGGCTTGAAGACTACTCACCAAACTTCAACCCCTTAAAATGGGCCATTACATCCATAGTCCTCTACATACCCCTTGGTGGGGTCAGCCTCCATTTTGCTGCCACTGAGCCCTGCGGGGGTCTGAGCTGCTCTGAGACTATTGTGTGTCTCACCTACCTGGTGTGACCATATTCCAGCTATTCCAGATGAATGTCTCCTACATAAAGATAAAGGGCAAGGACTGCCTAAACAGAGAAAGATTGATAAGTACAGATAGCCCCTGGCCTCTGATTGTGATACTTCTTTCACTGCTGTCACAGCCACTGATATGGAGAGCAAGGAGATACTACCTGAACACGCATCTACCTCACCCATCCTTCAGGCTATCCGTGACTGAATAATAGTCCTTGAGTATAATGAGTATAAAATAGGGGAGGTCAGAGGAGATGTTGGCATTTTGTGCCAAGATCTCTACAATGCGGTCGATTGAGTGGTGGAGGCTGAGGGCCGAATCTCCAAATGACGGGACACTGCTAAGGAATTCTGTTCTTTGTACATCCACCTATCAGTGGAATTCAAAGATCTGACTCACACACAAAGGATGCTGAGTTTCAAACCCACCACAATAACTTATGTTATCCAGAGTTCCCTGAATGGGTGGAAGGCATTGATCCTTGATGATTCCTAACAACCTGTTTGAAGGCTTTTATACCCACACCAAAATTTTCCCACTGGAATACACACTGAGCCCTTGTCCTTCAACCTCCCTCCAGCTCTCCAGCCCAGCTGATTATCACTAGATTTCTTAATTTTCAAGATCAGGAAGTGATCCTACAGGAAGTCCAGACAAAGAAAAATGCCAATTATGAATCTCTTGTAATAATGGAATTCCCTGATTATGGTAAACTACTACAGATTGGTTAACGATCTTTGACTCTTTTAAACAGAAACCTAGAGCAATGGGAATGCAATACATTCTCCTCTTTCCAGCCAAGCTCAAAGTTCTTGACAACTCAAAAGCTTTCTTTTTCCACTCCTTGAGCCGACCTGGAAATGGATAGAGGAGAAACCACTTCTGAGTGACCTGCATCACACTGGAGTTAGGAGATGGGACAGACTTCCTTGGCAGCGTAGTCGGGTCGAAGACGAATGTCCAGTTCCCAGGAGTGACATAGGAGAAATATGCCACCTCCCAATCTCAATCATCTGTTTGGACTATGCAACTGTAGGACACCCAGATTTGACCCTCACGAGGGGGGACACCCCACCAAATCTACCTGATTGGACTTCACCCTCTTCTCGCCCCAACACTGAACTGGATAGCACACATAGTCTGGTTTGACAGCACAGATCCTCTGCATTGGACTTTTGTGGAAGAGATGGCACATTCATATGTATAATCTCTCAAACCTTTCTGTGCCCCCTTTCCTGGGTATGCCTATACCCATGGTTTCCCCCACCACCCCAGGAGGCTCCAATTTCAACCCAATTCAGAATGAGCCAGTTTAAATATCTACATCAAATGTGTTGGACTCTGCATCACTTGTGGAATGTGTACAGAAGTGACTGACCCAACTGTCTTTAATGTAACACGGTTGAGGGAGACTTCCTACACACTACATGAAGCTGCAAAGATCATAGAGAATTCGGGGGTGGTACCTGTGTCACTTTGGGGGTGGTACTGGGTAGCCCAATCCCTCTCACCCCGATAATGGCCTTATTGAAAATACTAGAAGATGATGGCTTTACTCATTCAAAAAAAAAACCTGTGATACGACTGGCCCTAGTGATTGGCAGGCAGACAGGATTGGAGATTATCAACCCCTTCCAGTGGCAGCATGGAGGACGGGTATGGGCATGTGTTTCACATTCGAGAATACTGTGTATGAGGTTCGACGATGCCCTTGGAAGCAATGCACGATATAGGTCAGTTGGATGCAATACAAGGACTCAACCCTAGAGGGATTGCTCTCAATGTTTGGCAATCCTGATCTTCATTTGAAACTGTGGTACCACTGTGTGTTATACTAACTAGTATGGGCAAGAAATTATGCCATGTTCTCTATATTGTAAGAATGATAAATACACAGGTGGAATTTCCTACTTGATGTTCTCTATATTCCAGGTTTCTCATGTAAGGCATATACAATTCAGCAAAACATATGTGTAAAAAGAAATCATATTTTATGAAGCTGCTTTAGTGCCCCTTTAACCTGGCCCTGCAATAGAATTTGATCTGAAAGTGGGTCATTAATGTAGTTTAGGCAACTAATGAATTACCTAACAGGACAAGTGAAGACCTAGGCACTACTCTCTCAGATGACCAAAGGGACTTTTACTGTTGGCTCAACTTTAGGTAAGTGCAAATTACTATATTAATAGTCATCATCATGTATAGCAGTCTTCTAAGAGACTCCACAAGATGTTTCCTAATGTGGAGGATACCTGTACTTGGTGTGGCACGCATGAAACATACACTTTTAAAGGCCAATAGAGATTTGCTAGATCCCTACTAAGGAGCCGTGGCATGGAGATTTAGCATTTTGAAATGACATTCTGCATACTAATCACCTTTGGTTCAACACTAAAAAGCGTAGAGATGAGTCTATCACTATACAATGTTAGACTACCTTCTTGATGCTTCACAAAATACCTTTGTTATTTTCCTCCTGCAAATCATTTTATCTGGTATTTATCAGTTTGGTTGACTGGTTAAATTTCCCAACTGAAAAGGTTGTATGTCAGAATATTGTGGACAGAAATATTGTCAGACTTATATATTGTGTCCTGCATATGGTGTTTGGACAAAATATTGAATAAAAGTGTTGAGATACAAAAATACAGGGGGTCAGTACAACCCTGGCGGACTGTGTTTAAGCAGCGGTAAGACCGCAAACAGGCCGGTGGAAAAAAAAGGGAATTATGACCGTGGCGGAAACCGCCAACAAAGACAGCTACTTTAACACTCCGACCGCCACGGCGGTACAGACAAGCAGCACAGCAGTCACGGCCAACAGACAGGCGGGAGACAAAGTACCGCCCACAGTATCACAACCTACCAATCCGCCATCTTTTTAGGGGCGGATTCACCTAGGATAAAAACATGTCGGAAACAGCCATTTGAATGGGAAAACGCTCACCTCTACACACTCCACAAGGAAGGAGGGCACTGTGGAGCCGGAACTCCAAATACTCCCTGCGATAGTCTTCCTACTTCTGTACGATCATCATCAACGCCGGCGCCGAAGACAACGGTGAGTACTGCACCTACGACATAGGGGAGGGGGGCAAAAGTCAGAGACACACACACAACACCCCCACCCCCACCCCGACCCTCACCCACTACAACACACACACCAATGCATATCCAAACATAATAGTAACAACCCCAAAACCGCCCGGAAGAATGCAAAGACAAAAGGAAATGAGTGCCACCATTGTAATGTATCAAAATACAGTAAGCTAATATATACAGATATATATACACATTCAACAAAATATACATCACGATTAGTAGTGCAGGTATGCACCATTCAATGTCCGTGGACCACTGGGCCCAAAATACATGGGCGATGCCCACACACGATACCTGAGCAAAACGGAGAGAACACTGCAGGGGCATCAGATCGAAATACAACAGGCACCTCAGGAGGAAGGGAAGGGGTGTTACCTCAGCCGGATGACAGCACCACGCCAGATCCACGAGGGGGCTCCATGCCCATTTATGTATCCTGGGGAGTGCAAAGCCACAGTCTCTCAAGTCTCTGCAGTGGGTGGGTTGCCCACTGTCCCATCCTGGGGAGTGCAAAGCCACAGTCTCTCAAGTCTCTGCAGTGGGTGGGTTGCCCACTGTACCATCCTGGGGAATACAAAGCCACAGTCTCTCAAGTCTCTGCAGTGGGTGGTTTGCCCACTGTACCATCCTGGGGAGTGCAAAGCCACAGTCTCTCAAGTCTCTACAGTGGGTGGGTTGCCCACTGTTCAATCCTGGGTAGTGCAAAGCCACAGTCTCTCAAGTGGATGACAGTCTCCACTGGTTCTGGAGGGGGACTGGTGCCCAGAGTGCTTCATCCTGTTAAGGGCTGAGGTAGTGGATGCTGTTCTCCACTGGTTCTGGAGGGGGACTGGTGCCCAGAGTGCTTCATCCTATTAAGGACTGAGGTGGTGGATGCTGTTCTCCACTGGTTCTGGAGGGGGACTGGTGCCCAGAGTGCTTCATCCTGTAAAGGACTGAGGTGGTGGATGCTGTTCTCCACTGGTTCTGGAGGGGGACTGGTGCCCAGAGTGCTTCATCCTGTTAAGGATTGAGGTAGTGGATGCTGTTCTCCACTGGTTTGGAGGGGGACTGGTGCCCAGAGTGCTACATCCTGTTAAGGACTGAGGTAGTGGATGCTGTTCTCCACTGGTTCTGGAGGGGGACTGGTGCCCAGAGTGCATCACTCTCCCCGTGACGGTCCCAGTTCCGTCACTGCCCCTGCCGCATATGGGCTAGCGGTGCTTGAGTTGGCGGTGCTTGCCCTGTTCAGCGGTGCTTGCCCTGTTCAGTGGTGCTTGCCATGGCGGTCTTTGCCCTGTTTCACGGTGCTTGCCCTGTTCAGCGGTGCTTGCCATGGGGGTCTTTGACCTGTTCAGCGGTGCTGGACTTTGCAGTTTCTGACCTGTTTAGCGGTGCTTGCTATGGCGGTCTTTGCCCTGTTCAGCAGTGCTTGCCCTGTTCAGCAGTGCTTGCCCTGTTCAGAGGTGCTTGCCATGGCAGTCTTTGCCCTGTTCAGCGGTGCTGGACTTTGCAGTTTCTGACCTGTTCAGCGGTGCTTGCCATGGCGGTCTTTGCCCTGTTCAGTGGTGCTTGACTTTGCAGTTTCTGACCTGTTCAGCGATGCTTGCCATGGCGGTCTTTGCCCTGTTCAGCGACGCTTGTCCTGTTCAGCAGTGCTTGACTTTTCTGTCTCTGACCTGTGCAGCGGGGCTGTGGCTGCCGGGGCCCTCCTGGGCACTGATTCTGGCTGTGGTCTCCTGACCAGTGACGATGGGACTGCCCTCCTGGGCACTGACTCTGGCGGTGGTCTCCTGACCAGTGATGATGGGACTGCCCTCCTGGGCACTGACTCTGGCAGTAGTTTCCTGACCACTGACGATGGGACTGCCCTCCTGGGCACCGACTCTGGCGGTGGCCTCCTGGCCAGTGACAATCGGGCTGGCGGTGGCCTCCTGGGTAGCGGGGATGATGGCGGCCTTCTCCGCCGTGCTGCTCTTCCCAGACTTTGGCACTTTCTTTTGCCCCTTTCCCACCTTGGGAGGAGTCACAGCTGAGTCGACACTCCCCCGGGACCCTTGTGAGCGGCTTTGCTGGCTGGATTCTTCCCCCTATCCCGTCGGTCACTGTCCAACTTCTGGTGCTTCACAGGGGGGGACTGGCTGTGCTTTGGCTCCATGTCACACTGGCTGCCCTGGTGCCCGGTGCACTCCACATACCTCTAACAGGCACCACTGGTACCGGAGATTTTTTGGCTGAGGTGCTAGTACGGGACCTATGAATTGGAGGGGGGGTGGTGGGAAACAGGTCAACGTTGCTCAGGAAAAGTTTCTTAGGAACACTGGTATGGGTAGCTGGAGGGGGTCTGGGAGTGGAGGAAGAGGAGGTGGTTGTAGGAGGTGTAACTTTTGATGATTTGGGTGCAGGTGCATGTTCTGGAGGCTGTCGTGAGGTGGATGGATGTTGGGTGTGTGTGCCCGCGTTTGTGTACTTTGGGAGGGGGCGTCACAGACACACTGGGAGAGGACACAGGGGAGGTGTAAATGGTAGTGGGGTGGTGAGTGCAGGTGAGCGGGGTGTGGTGATGGGTGTGCTGGTGCGGGTCCTAGTGGCTGTAGTGGTAGTACATGCAGGTGAGAGTGTAGACAACACTGGGAGGGAGGAGGGAGACAACGAGGAGGGGGACACAGTGGAGGCAGTGGATGTTGCTGTGTCTGTATGTGGGTGATGCTTGTGTGAGTGCCTGTGGGATGTGTGGTGCCTATGTTTTCCTGAGCTTCCCTTGTGTGTTGACGTGTGTGCAGGCTGGTCTGATGGTGTGCCAATCATTGTCCGTGGACCACTGGGCCAAATATGCATAGGCGAAGCCCACACATGATACCTGACTCCAAACGGAGAGAACAGTGGAGGGGTTATCACATAGAAAATATACAGGCACCTCAGGGGGAGGGGGGCACCTCAGCCTGGTGAACGCACAACGCCACTGCTCCACGAGGGGGCTCCATGCCCACAGGTTGGTCCTCGGGAGTGCAAAGCCATAGTCTCTCAAGTCTTTCCAGTGGGTGGTTTGCCCACTGCTTTATACTGGGGACTGCAAAGTCACAGTCTTTCAAGTCTTTCCAGAGGGGGTTTGCCCACTGCTGCATCCTGGAGAGTGCAAAGCCACAGTCTCTCAAGTCCTTCCAGTGGGTGGTTTGCCCACTCCTGAATCCTGGGGAGTGCTAAGCCACAGTCGCTCAAATCTCTCCAGTGGGTGGTTTGCCCACTGCTTCATCCTGGGGAGTGCAAAGCCACAGTCTCTCAAGTCTCTCCAGTGGGTGGTTTGCCCACTGCTTTATCCTGGGGAGTGCAAAGCCACAGTCTCTCAAGTCTTTCCAGTGGGTGGTCTGCCCACTGCTTCATCCTGGGGAGTGCAAAGCCACAGTCTCCCAAGTCTTTCCAGTGGGTTCTTTGCCCACTGCTGCATCCTGGGGAGTGCAAAGCCACAGTCTCTCAAGTCTCTCCAGTGGGTGGTTTGCCCACTGCTGCATCCTGGGAAGTGCAAAGCTACAGTCTCTCAAGTGGATAACAGTCTCCACTAGTTCTGGAGGGGGCATGGTGGCTTGAGTGCGTCATCCTGCCAAGGACTGAGGTAGTGGATGTGATACTCCACTGGTTCTGGAGGAGGCTTGGTGCCCAGAGTGCTTCATCCTGCCAAGGACTGAGGTAGTGAATGTGATACTCCACTGGTTCTGGAGAGGGCTTGGTGCCCAGAGTGCTTCATCCTGCCAAGGACTGAGGTAGTGGATGTGATACTCCACTGGTTCTGGAGGGGGCTTGGTGCCCAGAGTGCTTCATCCTGCCAAGGACTGAGGTAGTGGATGCCTTTCTCCACTGGTTCTGGAGGGGGCTTGGTGCCCAGAGTGCTTCATCCTGCCAAGTATTGAGGTAGAGGATGTGATACTCCACTGGTTCTGGAGGGGTCTTTGTGCCCAGAGTGCTTCATCCTGCCAAGGACTGAGGTAGTGGATGTGATACTCCACTGGTTCTGGAGGGGGCTTGGTGCCCAGAGTGCTTCACCCTGCCAAGGACTAAGGTAGTGGATGCCTTTCTCCACTGGTTCTGGAGGGGGTTTGGTGCCCAGAGTGCTCCACGTACAGTGTGGCTGGAAAAATACACTCGCCTGGCTATGTGTGCCACGAGATTGCCGAGGTACAGGTAGCATGATATGCCATGGAGGCAGAGACATACCCCACACTGCTGCGGCTTCGCATTCCATATGCAGGTGACAACTGTGATGACATTGATGCTTCATGGAAGCTGCCCAGGGTCCTGGAACTCACCACCAGCCTCGGACGACTGACCACTAGGGATGGTAGCCATGTCTGTGGTGGTGCCACTGTCTGAGGACGTCGCGGGGCCGCTGGCGGTGCTTGCGGAGATGTCAGTCACGGCGATGCTTGCGGTGGGGTCTATGGCAGCGGTGCTGGCTGCGGGGTCGGTGGTGGCCGTGCTGGCGGCGGGGTCTGTGGCGGTGCAGGTGACGGTGTTCTCCGCTGTACAGGTTGGCGTCGACGTGGACAGAAGGTGTGATACTGGTCCCTCAGTCGGTGCCACCATGCCCTCTTCTGACCTGCCCTTCAGTTTTTGGCCATTCCACACCTTTGATGGTGGCGCAGCTGTCTTTCCACTATCCCCTTTCATTTTCCCTGACCACTTGGTGGCTGGTGTTTTCGGCTTCTCCTTCCGGAATGTGGGCACCTTTTTCACCTTGGCATGTGGCGGAATGTCCTTGCCCTCTCTCCGTGGCACACTGTCAGCCCTGATGGTTGGCGCCCTCCATGACCCCGCAGTTGCTGGCACCACTGTGCCTGGGGATGTGGTGGCTGAGGTGCTGGGCTGGGACCTGGAAAGCCTGGCCCTGGGGGAAGGATGGGGGGGAGATGTAGGAAAGAGGTCAATGTTAGCCAGGAAAAGTTTTTTAGACACACTGGGACGGGTAGATGGAGGGGGTTTGGGAGTGGAGGTAGAGGTAGTGGTTGTAGGAGGTGTACGTCTGCTGAATTTGGGTGAAGGTGCATGGGCTGGAGGCTGTTGGGAGGTGGATGGATGTTGGGTGGCTGTGTGCCTGCGTTTGTATACTTTGGGAGGAGGGCTCACAGACACACTGGGAGAGGACACTGGGGATGTGTGAATGGTAGTGGGGGTGGTGATTGCACGTGAGCGGTGTGTGGTGATGGGCGTGCTGGTGATGGAGGTAGTGGCTGATGATTTAGTGCATGCAGGTGTGAGTGGAGACAAGACTTTGAGGGAGCAGGGAGACGTAGAGGTGGGGGACACAGTGTAGGAAGTGGATGTTGGTATATGTGCATGGGTATGATGCTTGTGTGAGTGCCTGTGGGATGTGTGGTGCTTATGTTTGCCTGAGCCACTCTTGTGTGTTGATGAGTGTGCATGCTGGTCTGATGATGTGCTTGGGATAGGGTGAGGTACACGGTATTGGGTCTGGGTGGAGGAGGTTGGAGGGGGGAGGCTGGACACAGGGACAATGGCTGCCATCAGTGCTGAGGCCAGAGCCTGAAATGCTCTCTGTTGGGCTGCCTGGCCAGAAGGAATGCCCTCCAGGTATGCATTTGTTGTTTTAAATGCCTCTTAACACCCTGGATGGCATTCAGAATGGTAGACTGCCCAATAGTGAGGGATCTCAGGAGGTCAATAGCCTCCTCACTGAGGGCTGCAGGGCTGACTGGGGCAGGGCTTGAGGTGCCTGGGGTGAAGGAGATGCCCACCCTCTTGGGTGAGCGGGCACGGGACACATGCTGAGGGGCTGCTGGGAGGGCGGTGCTGGTAGAAAGGGGACGGCTGTACCTGTTGATGCGGGGGGCACAGAAGGGCCCGCCACCGCAAGGGAGCTCCATCAGAGGAGGAGTCGCTGTCGCTGGTCTCTGCTCCTGTCCCCGCCGTGGAGCTCCCCTCGCCCTCTGTCCCTCTGGAGGCTTCAGACTCCATTGTTTCGCCCTCCAGGGCCAAGTGGGATGCAGCTCCCTCCTACTCCGGTGTCAATGCTCCTCCGCCTGATAATGCTATTGCACAAAAGAACAGGGAGACCACAAAAAGGGTGGGGGGAAGACAGGAGAAAGACATATTCAGTGCATGCAACACTTCTACAGTTGGCGGACACAACAGACACAGCAGCCCGGTTGCTGCACACCTGGAAGTCACAGGAGCCTGACTAGGTGTAGATGGCACTAACCACTAGTGGGGTTGGGGTGCCACAGAGCCTGCCTCACAAGGGACCTTGCCTACCAAACTCCCCCTGGCCAAGGGGAACCCACTGCCCACCTCCCCCACCCAGACACCTTGTAATGCGTACAGAGTCAGCTGAATGAGAGTGTACTCACCCCCTTGTGGCTGCTGTGATGCCCTCAAGCGCCCATCCAACTCCGGATACGCCACCGCCAAGATCCGGAACATCAGGGGGGTCATGGTGCGACGGGCACACCTCCCACGTTGGGAGGCCATCCCCAGCTGGGCCTCTGCCGTCTTCTTGCTCCAGCGGCGTAGGTCCTCCCATCTTTTATGGCAGTGGGTGCTCCGTCTGTGGCGGACCCCCAGGGTCTGGACGTCCCTGGCGATGGCACGCCAAATAGCCTTCTTCTGGTGGGTGCTGACCTAGAGGAATAGTACAGGGGAAAGGGAAAATGTTTACCTGTCCGGACCGTCATACTCATTGGCCCATGTTCCCACCCTTGCCCTGACGCACATACACTCTCCGTCCGCAGATGCAGGCCTCAGCCCCCCCATTTATCTTCCATCCCCACCACTCCAAACAGGCATTGCCCATGCAGCATGTTCACAGTGTACTCACCTGTTTGTCTGGAGGACCGTACAGTTGTGTGTACTGGGGGAGGACCCCATCCACTAGTTTCTCCAACTCCTCCGAAGTGAAGGTAGGGGCCCTTTCCCCAGACACATGAGCCATCGTCGCTTCCAGACACAGGTCACAGCAGCACTTGCAGTGTAGGTCCCCTCCTGTTGAAGGTCAGGTATCAAGTGAGTGAACCAACAGAAAATGGCGGTCACGTCCACGGCGGTGCGTACCGTCACCGCCGGCGTATATCATCATTGGCTCTTCGGACCCATAGGGTCCAATGTTAACCAATGCTGGATTGTGCCACGGTCATCGACCGCCCACCGCGATAGTGTACAACGCCAGCGCAGTTACCTCATATCCCCTTGTTTCACCTTACAGGTCAGGCAGCCGCCATTACAGGGGGCCACATGGCATTAATATTAACTGGTTCACACCAAAGTAGGCCTTGAATACACACAGTTACAGGCACATGGCGAATTAATAAATGTGTGCATATGACATTGTGTGATACCTCAGTTTTGGCTGACTCTCTGCTCGCTGTTCTCGTCCATAGGGCACGTCTGCTGGGGCAGGTGATGAGATGGCGGCACACTCCGGCGTACAGACCACTGGTGGACCTGTCGACAATGGAAGAGAGACACATAATAGTCACCTACAGACTTGATCGTGCAGCAATCCATGAACTGTGTTCCTAGTTGGAGCCAGACCTGATGTCAGCTTTCCGCCATCCCACAGGAATTCCCCCTCTAATGCAGGTCCTGTCAGTACTCCATTTCCTGGCAAGTGGTTCCTTTCAAACAACAGTGGCCATTGCATCAGGGATGTCCCAGCCAATGTTCTCTAACGTGTTGTCCAGAGTATTGTCTGCACTGCTTAAACACATGCTCAGCTACATCGTGTTCCTTCAGGTGGAGGATTTGCCCACAGTGAAAGGTGACTTCTATGCCCTGGGACATATCCCCAACACTATTGGTACCATTGATGGGACACATGTGGCCTTGGTACCCCACGCAGGAGTGAACAGCTACCATTCTATGAATGTGCAGATAGTGTGTTTGGGAGACCAGTACATCTCCCATGTGAATGCCAAATTTCCTGGATCAGTGCTTGACGCCTACATTTTGAGGAATAGCAGTATCCCTTATGTGATGGGGAAACTCCAGAGGCACCGTGTGTGGCTAATAGGTGAGGACAAGGACCCAATACAGTGTGAATAGGTGTCTGGGTATGGGGTTGTCCCTACGGGTTAGTGTGTGTCTAACAGTTGCCCCTCCATATTTGCAGGGGACTCTGGTTGACCCAACCTGTCATGGCTACTGGCCCCAGTGAGAAATCCCAGGACCAGGGCACAGGAACGCTATAATGAGGCACATCGGCGAACTAGGAGGGTGATTGAACGCACCTTCGGCCTCCTGAAGGCCAGATTCCGGTGCCTCCATATGACAGGTGGTTCTCTCTACTACTCACCAAAGAAGGTGTGCTAGATCATCGTGGCCTGCTGTATGCTGCACAACCTGGCTTTGCGACGCCAGGTGCCTTTTCTGAAGGAGGATGGGCCAGTTGGTGGTCTTACGGCAGCTGTGGAGCTTGTGAACAGTGAAGAAGAGGAGGCAGAAGAAGAGGATATCGACAACACAAACAACATAATCATGCAATACTTCCAGTGAGACACAGGTAAGAAGATGTCACTGCCTCCCATATCTCATACTATTTTTGGAACTAGCATAAGTCTGTCATTTTCACTCAGTGTATGGACCATGACTTGTCACTTTGCCTTTCCATTTCACAGATGGGGGTCCCACTTTGTGCCCTCTGCTAAATTTCCTCCAGGCCTACAGCTGTGTTACATCGGTATGTGCACAAGTAAATTGACATTTCTATATTCCATGGTTATTGCAATTACACGTTTTGAAAGCACAGACTGACTCTAGATTATTTTGTGTTTATTTATGTGCAAATAAGTGGAGGGGGTTGTAAAATGGGCAGGGGGGATGGTGGAGGAATGTCCATGGCAGAGTCCAGTCTATTTGTTTCACAGGTGCATTGTCCAAAGGGGCATAGGAAGTGGAGCAATGGCAGTTGAAGGATGGACAGGGTGACAAAGTGGGACAGAAGGGTGACATACAGGGGGGGTCTCATTTCCTGGCGGGGTCTTGGCAATGTTCTCTGTCTTGTTCCTGGATCTCAGGGACCATTTGTGGTGTGTTTCTCCATCTGCAGGGGGTGGGGTGCTGGTGTCGTGTTCCTGTGGTGGTGTCTCCTGCCCACTAGCACCGGCAGAGGTGGAGGGCTGTTCATCGTCCAGGCTAGTGTCAGGGGTCCCTTGTTGTGCCACTGTGTCCCTCTTGGTGTTGACAAGGTCTTGCAGCACCCCTGCAATGGTGACCAGGGTGTTGTTTATAGACTTCAGGTCCTCCCTGATCCCCAGATAGTGTTCCTCCTGCAGCCGCTGGGTCTCCTGAAACTTGGCCAGTACCGTTGCCATTGTCTCCTGGGAATGATGGTAAGCTCCCATGATGTTGGAGAGGGCCTTGTGGAGAGTGGGTTCCCTGGGCCTGTACTCCCCCTGTCGCACAGCAGTCCTCCCAGTTTCCTTGTTTTCCTGAGCCTCTGTCCCATGAACCGTGTTCCCACTGCCACTACCCCCAGGTCCCTGATTTTCTTGGGTTGGTGGGTTTCCTTGGGTTCCCTGTAGTGGTGGACACACTGCTGATTGACGTGTCCTGGGGACAGAGGGATGGGCCCGTTGGGTGGGTGCTGTGCTGGTGTTTACTGAGGGGGGAGGGTCTGTGGTGGCTTGTGACAGTGGTAGGGTGGGGGATATAGTAGTAAAGCTTTGACTTACCATAGTCCAGTCCTCCTGCTACTCCTGAGAGGCCCTCAGGATGCAGTATTGCCAAGATCTGCTCCTCCCATGTAGTTAGTTATGGGGGAGGAGGTGGGGGTCCACCGCCAGTCCTCTGTACAGCATTCTGGTGTCTGGAGACCACGGAACGCACCCTCCCCCGTAGGTTGTTCCACCTCTTCCTCATGTCATCCCTTGTTCTTGGATGCTGTCCCACTGCGTTAACCCTGTCGACAATTTTGCGCCATAGCTCCATCTTCCTTGCAATGGAGGTGTGCTGCACCTGTGATCCGAATAGCTGTGGCTCTACCCGGACGATTTCCTCCACCATGACCCTGAGCTCCTCCTCAGAGAACCTGGGGTGTCGTTGAGGTGCCATGATGTGGTGTGGGTGATGTGTGAGGTGGTGTGTGTTGTGATGTGTGAGGGGATGTGTTGTTGTGTGTTTTTTGAGGTGCGTGGATGTTGTGTAAGTGATGGTGTTGTGTGTCTGTGGATGCTGGTGTTGTTTATGGTGGTGTCTCTCTCTGGCGTGGTTTCAGAATTCTGGTAGTAAGGGTTTGTGGGTGATGTGGGTGTGTGTTTTATATTGGATTGGGTGTGTGGGTGTGGTGTGTGTATGTGTGTCAGGTGTGTGTATTTTGAATTGTCCAATGTGGTTGTGTTTTGTAAATGTGTGTGTATTTTGAGCGCGGCGGTGTGTACCGCCAATGGAATACCGCGGTTAAAAGATTTGTGGGTCGTGATAGTGTGGGTGTATTCCTGTTGGCGTGACGGTGGAGGTTTTGGTATCGCCAGTTTATCACTGACCTTTGGTGTGGCGGACTTGTGTGGGTGTCTGGATTATGGCGGATTCCGAGCTGTGGGTCGTAATAGCTGTAGCGGAATTCCACGGCCGCAGCGGTATGTTGGCGGTCTTCTGCACGGCTGTAAGCGGCATTTACCGCCAGGGTTGTAATGAGGGCCTTAGTTTATATTCATTTTGTTGCTAGAAAGGGCTTCTTAGTTGTCAGCTACTTCGGTGACAGGGACATAGGATAGTGCTATTATATTTTTTATTTCAAAGGCAAATTGGCTGTTTGCAGCATATTCTACACTTGTGTAGATTATTGAACGTATCTCCATATACTTTGATTGAAACGATAGTGAAATCCTTGCATGGCTGCATTGGGGTGAATTTTTTTAATGGTTTGAATCATGGCTTTTTTGAAGTCTGCGCTCAGATATTTGTAATTTGATTTTCACAATTTAACGTGTACATCTGGGTGAATAGTTTGGGACATATTTTGAAGGTCCCATCCATCATACCGGTTTGACATTTGACATTGGCTTATTTTTAACACATTATCTGCTAGAGAATATTAGGATTTGTTTATCATTGTTTAGGTTGTCATATAATAGAAAAGGTTACTCATTATGTTTCATTTGTAAGTGTTCAGGTATTTCTATGTCGGAAGTGTAAGCTCTCGTGGGAGAGTGAAGCGAAGGACACGGAGCACTGAGGCCGTAGCTCGGAGTACAGCTTCTCTGTGCTCCTGAACCCCCACGGTAGAGCCCCCCTGAGGCAGAGGGAGACCGCAGAGGGACCACAGAGGGAGAAGGTGGTCCAGAGCATAGCTGCTCTGAGACCATGGTTCAGGGGCACGGCTGCTCAGAGGCCACGGTTCAGCACACGGCGGTCCAGAGGCTCCTGTGCTCTTTCCACTTGGGCGGACATGGACCTAGCACCTAGGAGAAGCCCGCAGGAGGCCACAGGGGGTACACTTTTGGAGCACAGCAATTTGAAGGCTCCAAAGCTTTAGAAGACTTGAAGGCTTCCTTTCCCCTGCTCCCCTGTCTCCGAGTGCGACCTGGTGCCTAGGAGGCAAGTGCTGGTACTGGTGCTGGTGCTGGTGTCGGCATGAGCAGCATGGGCAGTGAGCTGCCGAAAAGAGGTGCAGAAAGAAAAAAGAAGCTGCGTGGTGCAGACCGGCCTTGGGTCTGGTGAAATTCACATCAGTGTACCAGAGTCCCCAAAACAGCGGTGGCTGACAGCGATGGCAAACAGTGGTAAGCAGTGGCAATTTGTAATAGACTGCTGCTGCAAATGCGACAGACTATAAGCGACAAGTGATCGGCAAGTGTGAGTGGACACTAAGTGGACAGCTGGAGGTGAAAGCAAGTGTTGCACCCTTTGCGGGAGGAGGAAGAGGAGAAGGGGGTCCAGAGAGTATAAGGGGGAGAGTCTAAAGGGGTGAGAGATAGGTAGACGGAAGGGAGGGTGCCCCAAGATAATCTTAAAATTAACAGAACTCAAGATGGCTTCCTAAAAAAGGATGTTGGAGCCTTAGACAAAGAGATTGAGATGGCTGAGCGTCACCTATCTATCCCGGTATCACCAACTCTTATTTCTCTATCTCCACCCCTTCCACAATTACTCTCACAGATCTCACAGTCTCCCCAGCTCCAGTACATGCAGTTAAATCTGGCTTTCTCACCAGCCAACCATTTAGGCAATGCCTGGGAGATTACCTCTGTGGCCTTGGATGAGGTCACTGCAACAGAACTTGCATTGTCATCACCGGGCCCCTTGGCTGGTTCAGCAGTTCCTGAGCCAAAAGGAAAAAGAAAGCGCAGTGACACTAATTTAAGAAAAAAACGAGCACGTACTATGGGCACCACTAGTTCTGGACTTGAAACCGGCAATAATGGGTCCAAAAAACCACAGGAGAATACTACTGGTCCACTGGTGCTTGAGTACATAATGGAGGAGCTCACCAAGAGGTTGTGTTCTATTGAACTCCGTTTAAAAGCTATTGAAGAGAAATTAGGGGTGTTTACTCAGCCCCATGTGCCTCACATCACTCCAAGAGCTAATTCAGAACCCCATTGTCAGTCTTCAATTTTGGGACAATCTTCTGGCACTGGTGGTAAGGCTCCCTCACATTCTGTTGAGGGCCCAATGCCACCTAAGGGTTGTTGTATTCATTCTTGTCAATTTGAGGTGGGCTGGATTGCCTGACCGGGCCGTAAACCAGCCGAAGACTGTTCCAATGATGTAGTTATTGCTAATAGGGGAGCCTTTGGTATTTCTCCAACAACTAATTTAGTGTCTAAGATGCCTAAAGTTTCCAATGTTCATGAGTATCAATTAGCAAGCCCTTCAGTGAAGGACCTGGAATCTAGCAGAACTAGACCTGACAACCATGGGGCTCAGTTAGAAGTCTTACATCTACCCCCGGAATCTTGCCCATACATGCTTATTATTACAAATGTACCTAGGCTCCGAACAAATAGAGTGGAGACTTATATAGAGTTGAAAAATAAGGTCATTCATTGGTTGCATGTTAATGCTAAATTTGCATTGTTTATGGTACCTTCAATATTAATGGTGAGGAGGGTGGGATGGGTGGGCCAGCTGAATATATTTGGAGCGGAAGATTGTATTGTTATTAACTTTGACACACCTGCCCTGGTTGAACAGATTTTCTTAAACTCCTACAGATTTAGACCCTTAGTTGGAGGTGTTTCCTTGTGTACACTCTCAACCTTCCATCCCCTAGTGCCCGAGTTCGCCCCTAGTGGTTCGACACTTGGTTCTAGAGGTCCCCCTTGTTCCCATGTGCCTCATGTGTTACAGTCTGAATGTATGCAACCACCATCTTCCCTACCAGACGTGGATTGACAAATAGTCAAAGTTACACAGGGAATCCGTGGGACAATGGGGCCGAGATTAACCACTGGGGAGTCCATTACTTCTAGAGATAAGGAACTTGGGGGATTCAGAGTAAGCAGCCCGGAAAAAGAACGGATTGTAAATGCGGATTCTATGAGTCTTACACAAATTGTACCGCTAGCTCAAAATGACACACTGGCCATTGTTTCTGGTTGGAACATGGCCAGTTCTGAATTTACTGGGGTGTCTGATTTCATTGGAGATGAAGAAGTTGGGGGACCTAGAGCGGGTAGTTTAGCGGTAGATCTAACGGGCAACCTGAACTCTATGAGCCCCACACAGATTACATCACAAGCCCAGGATGATGCCCCACAAGCCCAGGATGATGCGTTGGTTACAGTTCTTAGTAGGAAGATAGCCGAGCTTGAGTATAAAATGCGAATCCTAGACTGGGGCTCTTTTATAGATGAGCAGAAGATATGCCTGTTCCAAGAGACATGGGTCCTGGAGCCCAAGCACAGACTAGGCTTTAAGAGTTTTTGGGTCCCAGCACGTCAGGTGGCTTCTGGAAGACCCTCGGGTGGTTACTTGTATGGGTCAGCAGTTCCCTCAACTGTCAGGTCGCGGAAGTGAACATGGGTTGTGCTGACTTACAAGGTTTAACACTATCCACCCAAAGAGAAAACCCCTACTTTTGGTGAATATATATAGCAGGAGTGTGGGCAGTAATAGCGAGTCAGATGCTTTAACTGTTCTTGATAATATCTAATCCAGCAGATCCATTACTCATTACATTTTAATTGCAGGGGATTTCAATGCTACTTTTGAGCCTCATTCCTTGGCCCAAGAGCTTTAGCAAGAAGAGGACATTCTTTGGGGTATCCCGCAATTAGTAATGAACAAAAGTCTCAGAATGAGCCGAACAGCTTACCAAATTGTTGATATTACACTTGCATATGGTCTCCGTGCTTGTAATGGTCGCTCCTGCTCAGATGCTAAACCTTCCCCCACCTTCAGATGTGGAGCTTATAGGAGCTATATTGATTACCTTCTATTAGACATTCATTTGTGGGGGCATATGGTCGATCTGGTAGTAAAAGAACATGAAGAAACTGACCACGACCATTGATTCTATCTATTAGGGGTCTACTGCCCATAATATAGGCCCCTGATTCCAGGGACTATCTGCAGCAGCTTACCATGACAAATAACAAACGGAATGTCAAGTGGGATGTTGTCAATTCCTCTCTAGGCTCCCTTTCATCAATATACAGCCTTTTGCCAGATCAAACGGAACATATGCTCCATTTATTTGAGGATGATAATAGGCTCCTGGCTGTTCATATGGAATTATTCAACTCCTTAAAAAATGTTTTACTAAAGAAGTTGTCGCTGAAACAAGAAACAGGTGTAGCGAGAGGTGGTTCAACCATTCATGTAGGGAAGCCAAGCACAAATTATTGAGGGACCTGAAAAAGGGGATAAGAGAGCCAATAAGACAGTCAAGAGAGAGCTATAGGCGGGAACTTTTTAAGGCACAAAGAAGTTGGAAGGAGAAATGATGGGTTGCTCTTTAGGAGGCTGCAAGAGCTAATGATGCCTCTAAGTTTTGGAAGCTGATTTCAAATTACAGTGGTGATTCCCGGCCCTTGCCTGGTACTTTGATCCTCCTGGCAGTATGGGTAAATCATTTTGGGTCACTTTACTCATGGGCAAATCAACCTAATCTTATGGAGCTGATCAGCATTAGGGAAATCGGTGTCCCTCCAATTAAGTTTTCCCTAGCCGAAACTAAGGCAGCAAAAGCTTCCCTCAAGTGGGGAAAGGCCTCGAGTCTCGATAAAATACCTGGCGATCTTTATAAATCAAACCCCGATATCTGGGCCTCTTATCTGAACAAGGTGTGTAATGCAGTTGCCGCAGGAACACCCATTCCTTGCACATGGAGGGGAGCTGAGATAGTTCCCCTTTTTAAGAAAGGCAATCCCTGCAATCCTTTTAATTATTGTCCAATAAGCCTACTAGATAACCTTCTAAAACGTTTTGTGAAGCAGATTTTGTTTCATTTAGAAGAGTGGATTACAGTGGGGCCATCTCCAATTTACAGGCAGGTTTTAGACCTGCGGTTAGTACAATAGATCAAGTCCTGAGGTTTTTGGCAACTAAATGGCAGACTGTGGATATCAGAGGTAGAAATCTATATGTTGCCTTCATTGATCTTCAAGCGGCCTTTGACCTGGTACCCAGGAATAAATTATGGCTGACACAGACCAACATGGGAGTCCCTAAAGGCCTTTTGACCCTTATTGTCTGACTTCATTAAGGCACTTTTGCCCAAATCAGGAGTGGCAAGGATGACTAACTAACAGACACAGTTATCATTGAGAGAAGAGTAAGGCAAGGTTGTGTCCTTGCCCCTACCATTTTTCTTCTATATATAAACAACTGTATTAAGTATTTAAGAAATTGTAATAACGACTCATCTAGATTGGCAGGCAGGAAAATCCCAGTACTGCTTTATGCCGATGATACCATAATCTTGGCAAAATGACCCTTGGGATTGCAAAATCTGGTTGACCAATTCTGTTTATTTTGTAGAGACTTTGGTCTGGAGGTCAATGTCTGGAAAACTAAGTTTATGGTCTGCAGTTCGCAAAAGAAGAGAGTGAAAGTCAGTATATTAATGAATTCTATTCCATTGGAAAGGGTCAACAAGTTTAATTATTTGGGGATCAGGCTGATGGACTCAGGTAGATGGGATGCACATATCAGAAAAGGAGCACATATCATATGCCAAAGAGGAGGGGCATTGGGACGTAAAGCCAGAGCTGTAGTTAGCCCCCAATAAACTCCATTGCAGAAATCTACAAAGTCCAGATCTGGGGTGCTGCACTGTATGGTGCAGAGCTATGGGGCTTTCAAAAACAGCTGGATGCCATACAAATTAAAGAGAACGTTTTTTTTCAGACATATAGCAAGGATGGGGAAGGGCACCCCGATGATCCCCCTTAGACTAGATCTAGGGATGAATAGCAATAAAGATGTAGCGGACTTGAAGCCTCTCCTATATTGGATCCGCCTTTGGTGGACAGAGGAACTGGAACTTTTTGCGAGGCAATCAAAGACCTTAAAAGGAATCAATGTAGCTGGAAAAAGGTCAGTTGGCTGAGGGAGATGAAATTAGTCTCGGATGACTTGGGTTTCCCCCAATAATGGGAGAGGCCCCAGTCGATCCCAGCTAACACTATTTCACTGGTCAAACTGAGATATTGGGAGAAGGCCAACGAGCAGATCCTTCATAGTAACAGGGTGGGTCGTCTAACATCAGACTTTTTTCTCGTTAAACAGGAGCCATGGCCTGAGCAATTCCTTGATCTCCCTAAACCTGCACGTGCTCACGCCCTATTCCTTCAGTTTAGATACGGTATTTTACCAGTTAACATTTTCACTGCCCGATGGTCACAGAACAGTTCTGAGGCCAATACATGCATAAATTGCAATTTATGCTTGGAGTCAACCGAGCATGTGCTTTTTTCTGTCCCCTATATAAGAGTCCATGGGAAAAATGGATTATCCCGTTGTGCAAGGCTCTGTGTTTATGCGACCGTGCTAATACAGAATTTGCAAATATGACCCGTCCACACTGGTAGTAAGTGCAGTTACTAAATACTTGTCAGCAGTTTGGTCCATTCGCCATAGGGCTATTACAGTTCCAGGTTACAGTGTTAAGCCTGTATTATGGGAAAGGAACTATTTGACCATGTGGTTTGGACAGGGCTTTGGAACAGATTGTTTTTTTTTCAGACAATATGCAGGTAATCATCCTGTGTTTCTGCTATTTTATCACCAGTGTTAGCTATCAAGTGTTATTTTTCTGCACTCGTTTGGTATTCGTGCCATTTTATTATGAATCCGATATCTGTTTTAAGTTATGATATAAGTTTTCTGCCACATTGTGCATGTGTCTCTAATGATTTGATCGTGCTTAAATTAAGGGTTTTCTGGTTGTTGTTTTTTGGCAAATCTTGTCCCCCAGTTTCCTTGCTTCTATGGTTGTGCAGGTAGTAGGCTAATTTTGCCAAAGTATGTTATTTAAATTATTATGAAATTGTATCACTTTTTAACATCAACCAAGTATTTTAGATTTTGGGTCTGACTACTTGTTTTTACTTTGATGATGGTATTATCTTGGAAAATTAGAATCTGTAACCACTTTTTATTGTTTTGTTGGCTTTTAAATACTTGCACTATTATAACATTGCGATGCAGATGTTTTAGAAACCTTGGCACCTAAATGTAAAGTTATGTACCGCGAATAATGGTGGACTATAGTAGGCCACGGTCTATGACTGACTTTTTATTGCCAGTGTTTATGCCCTTTGAGAAGCTATTTTTATTCTAAACTCTATTTTAAGTCAGCTTGGTGGTGTGCAAAACACAATGATAATGAATGCACTTTCTTTTTCTACTATTTTATGTGTAACTTTTATGACCTATGGTCGAAATAAAGTATGATTTGATTTATTTCTATGTCTCTATATTTTCTAGGGGCAGGAAGTGTATCCCTTGTGGCTTTTTTAGATTGTGCAATTAAACATTTTGTAGTAGGTAGAAATGGTAGGCAGCCAGTGATGTGTTTGTTGACCTTAGGGAGTATATATTTTGGGATTTCGGTTGTCGGTTCCTGGGAGCTAGGGCTTGCTTCTCTTTTATTCTGCAATACCTCCCTTATTTCTATTTCTGTCACATTTGGGGAGGATGTGTTCCCTTACATGAATTACAACATCATATTTTGTGGGGGCACTCCCATTCCATGCATTAGAATAACATGTGGTACAGTTCCAATTCACATTTTCTCTCAATGCACTTACTTGGTTGAAGGTGTAACATATGTGACTTACTAATTGCTTTTCTTTGTGGGATGTTATGAATGTGTTTGTCTCTGTCATTGTTTCTGAAAGTAGTGTAATAGTATAAATAAATACAATTTATAAAGCTTTATATGTTTGTTATTTACTTATGGAAACACACAACTAGTTCTAGTTTTATACATATGTTCTCTTTAGATGTTTCACACTGTTTTGCAGCTTTCCTGTTGGGGATATTATAATGAAGAGCAGGTGATTTCTTTTTTTTTTTAAATGTGTCAGTTTCATTTTAAATGTCTATGTGTTGGTACTTTCTAGAGGTTGACACAGTTAGGTTTATTTTTACTTGCTATTGGGGTGAGTTTATATTTTTAATAATTTATTTATACTTAAGTCTGTGTATATTTTTCCTGGTTTGTAACAGGTGTTATTTTATGACAGATTATCACTTGTCGAAGTTGTATTGCTTTCTTTTAGGAAGTACATGTAAAGAGATAGACATTAAAGAGAGTTTTGCTAATTATTTGCTATTTTATGTTTTTTAAGTTTATTTGCAAGTTTATTTTAGTTTAAATATAAGTGTTACTTACTTGGTTAGGTAGTTGGTGAGGTGCATAATTCTGCTCTAGGGGTCTGGTCAGAGAATACAGCAGCTTCATCGTCTTGCTGTTTTTATTCTGTTTGAAATATTTAGTTGATAAAGTTAGTGTGCCTTTTACATTGTTGATGTAATTGTTTATATGATAGTGTTTGTTAACATTGTTTAGAGTTTGATTTTATCTGTTAGTTTATTTTAATTTGATTATTTTTTGCAGTTATGTCCTTTTATGGTAAAAGCTAATTTTGGTTTGATTTAGAATGTTTGATGTATAGTTTTATAGTGTGGATTATAACTTATTTTAAAAATAGAAATATATTAGCATTTAAGTTGTTTAAATGTTTGTATTTAATGGAAATATTTCTTGTAATATTGTTATGAATTTAGTTATATATATTATTGGGGTGACTTGTAAATATTGTGATGATGTAATATATTTATTTTTATTTTGAAATTTTAGAATTTTTTATATATATTTTAAATAATTATTTTATGTAAAAAGCTGTTTTTTATTTATTAATTTATTATTTTAGTTGATATTGTTTGAATTGATATTTTTGACATATATATTTATCTAAAGGTGACAATATTTTTGTTTCCAATATTTGTGTTTTAAGATGTAAAAATCAAAAATTTTAACAATTATATTTCTTTTCTCAAAAGTTGTGTTTTATTAGTTAGGTGTGGGAAATAGATATTTTCGTTGACAATATTTATTTTCCAATTTAGTTTTGTTTCGATATTGTATGCACCAACAGTATGTCATTGATTCCTAAATATTGCTCCATTTGGGTGTAAATTTCTCATTTGGATGGGACATTGAGCCACCGACACAAGCATGAGGGCAGCAAAGCAAGAATACAGACTACATTGCAAAGAGCCACAGACACGGACACTGACTAGAAGACACACACAGAGAAAGGAGATAAAGTCAGTAAAGCAGGAAGCCTCAGGCAGAGACACCTGGGGAGCAAGGCACGACACGAAAACCAGATTAAAACATGGGGAAACCCATAACCATTGAGCACCCTATTCACTGACTTCATTTTTACAGATTTTGGTAGAGGCTGCATGCCTGACTTAACTATGCAGCTCCCTAGTATAGAACTCGACAACCAACAGACAACACTCTACTAAGTGAAAACTGCATTACTAGCAATCAAGTGTGTGAATGAAAGACATTGCAACTTGTAACAAATCTTACTCAGCTCAGACAACTGGCAAAAATGATAGATCATGATTAGGCACCAAGATAAAGTCTGTTACCTAACAGTAGGCACCTTATAACACAAACTTCAAGAATATGCCACTTTTCAAACTGAATCTGCACAATCAGAAATGGTTGCGATAAGGTAGAAATCTTTTTAATATGTTTCCTGAGAAAATGAGTACACATTACAGTTCACGGTTTTCAGGAGAAGCAGAAAATTACCGATTGACAAACAAGTTTACAGTATTAGACATTTTATTATCTTCGGGCGAAAATAGTGATTTTTATTCTGCTCATTGAGTATATCAGAAGTGGTAGCAGATAGTGTTTCTTTCTTTTCTGAGTGATGCAGAGATCAATTATTGACATCGTTTGCTCTTCAGTTCAACCTTCTTGAGCCATGGAACGGTTAACACATTAAAGATGCATGTGGATCGCTAAGGGAGAAATAAATACAATCATCACGTTCAAGAAAGTAAGCACATTGTCATATTTAGCAGTGCAATGCTTCCGTTACACGGGCATAACAGGAAACAATGGTTCTGGGTTTTGTTTTCGGTTATGTTGATTTTTATCACCCTTGGTCCCTTATTACTAATGCTATACACCTAAGGAAGTCTAAACTATATACATATTACAGATATTTTAAAACATTTTAAAATTCTGATATATCACTTGTAAAAGAAGAAAAAATAAAACGAGGGGTTTTCAGTCCATGTGGTGAAAGAAACAATGTTATATTGAAATTGCAGGTCTGTCTCAAAGTAAATATACTGATATTTGACCAACCGTGTAATACCAACAGTAAGCCTTAATAAGGACAGAATAACAGTTGGAACGTGGATGTCCCATTCATTTTGTTATAGGCTTGCACCAGACCTCTGAGTGATCCCAGGTGCAATTTTTGTGGTGTCCTGAATTTTTTTGGCCTAGCGCACACAACAAGCAAATAGTGCAGTGTGGTATAGGCTTTCATCATGGTTCTGTGACCTGGATCCTACCTCTTTATTGTTGAGGGACACAGGAAACATGTTCCCTTGTCAACATGGCACTACTGTGTGTGTCCTTGGTCATCAAGTGGTGGTAGCGGAGTATCATTTTTTCTGATTGATAGTACTAAGGAGGCCTTTTTTCTGTTCAGGGATACGTATGGTGCCTACAAGCCTCTTGTCTGTAAAGGTCCACTTGAAAGTAATTCCCAGGCCATGAACTGACATTCCTGTATGCCTGTAATGGTTGTTGTATTATTGGTGACTGGTAGCAGAGCTCCATATTGTTTGTGAGTGTGAGGCTGCAGAAGCCAGTGGCATACAATTTAGATACACCTGGTAAAACACAGCACAAGATGGAGGCTGAGATACAGCCTGCAGAGACAGTGGATTGGAGTTATTTGCATACCTGAGCTGAGTGTAGCGTCATGCAATGAAGTGTAGGAGGATTAAGACTGGGCTACTTTACTTATTCAATTGTGACATGTTAGCAAGGGTTTGAAGATTATTTATTTGGGAGTACTGCCAATTGGGTTGGTAGTGGGAAAGTGAAAGCAAAGAAGGGGGCGCCCAGCACCCTTGGAATGTGCACTGTCTGCAAAGCAGACAGTGCCCATTTTGACAGTTCTGGGCAGGGGGGCCTCCTTAACTGCCCATCAGTGCAGGGGCCCACCTGCAGCCCCAAGCACACCTTCAGTGCCAGCCTTTCCATGTTAATGAAACTGTCATGGAAAGGCTGGCGGTGAGGGGAGTTGTAATTAGCCAGGAGGTACTGACTTCAGCGCCGCCCTGGCTGAGTACAACTCTGACCGCCATCACCACATCAGGAACCCTTACCGGTCTGCCCGTCAGGGTCGTTATTGGGTGGTCGGACTGCCACACTCATAATGAGGCCCTTTGTCTCCTGATTGCTACTCCAGAAGGCTAATGACAGCTTTCAGAGCTGAGCGTTTTCAAACTTATTTATGCTCATGTTTTAGGTTCTTCAGTTACAGCCAGCTTCATCACTACTTGCTGTGAAAGCCATCATCTTTGACAAAATATGTCTCTGCTCCACAGAAGGAAACATGAACTTTGAAAAGGAGCCAATCAAAACAGTACCAGGATATTGAAAATGGGATCAACATCCTCTGTCTGGAAAACGTGAATAATTGTGGGAACAAAACCCTCCCACTTGGGTACAATTCCAAGTTCTTCTTTGACCAAGAGAGTGAGTGTTCTGCAGAGTAAGCGAAGGACTGCTGAGATCTAGGTCTGGTGTCTTGGATGGCCAGTCTTCCAGAGGTAGCTTAAGTACGTGCATCTCTCTGGAGATCCGTGGGTTTGCTTATGGCTTGACCTGCCAAGAGGAGCGAAGGCGACCCGATACTGAATGAGGGAGACTGCCTGAAGAGGAAAAGCCCTGTCACTGTGCCAAGAATATGGGAAGCCCAGAAGAAGCAAACTGAACTCATGAGTATAACAGTGTCAACCTGATTTTGAAGAGGGTCTTCCCAACTTCCTATGAGCTTCCACAAGGCAAATGATCCAAGTCAGCCTATGGCCCCAGCAGTTGTCAGGCAGCGCAAATGTGACATACTTGGAATCTGGTAAAGGCCGGAGGACCAGTGTTGACTTTGCTATGAAAGTGATTGAAGATTCCTGGTAATGACAGATTATGGGGGTGGTGCCAGACTTGAAACCTGCAGAACCTTAGTAGTATGACTTACAGATCACAGACCAAGGAAGCTGTTTGCACCCTATGACAGAAAATTTGCACCTGTGCCAGAATTATACCCAAATTATTTTGTGTATCTAGAATCCAGTGGTACCTGTCTTAAAGTGTGTAGTTGATTAACATTTTCAAGGTATAGCATTACATTCTCGTATGTGATTAAGGTACTATTCTTTTTACAAAGAAGAGCACTGGCTTTGACAGTACTTATTTTGTCTGTTGTTTGACAGTTTGAGTTCTGAGTCTCTACCCCAATACTACCTCCCTAAGAAATGTTGGATTGCTTGCCCTCACTATCCTGAAAGTGCAGTGCAGAAAAGGATGTACTTAACACCCAGTTTACAGTGCCATAGTATGCCAGTCCACAGGGCTTCAATGGTAAAAGACACAAAAAACAGGGTTGTGGCCCAGATAATAATGCCTCCTAAACAAGTTTTCACAACAATAGTATAATTTCATTCCTGATTCAAATGTTGCACAGTCAACTATGTTTCAACCCCATTGTGATTGAAATAGTCATCATCATGGCAAATGGACTTATTAAGGCCAAAAAGATTTCATAGAGGGTCTCAAAGGTCCTTTCTGAAAAAAGGTTAACACTTAGGTGCCCTGTGTGATCAGAAAGGCAGATAAATTAGTTGGGTCCCCCAAAGAAAGACTTCTGCAGCACTCCTCCTTCACAATACAAAAGGAATGCTGCAGATGTTACAACCTGTGAGCTCAGCAGTGAGATCGTCACCATCTGAAGCTTGTTGAAAATGTCGGTCCCCGCCAAGGAAGCGAAACCCATGGACTCCCCAGAATTTGCAGTCTAGAAAGTTGGCACACTTAGGACCAGATTTATGGAAAGTGGAGCCACACTTGGTGCAGCCCCACTTTCCCTGCACACCTTAGCACCCCCATAATGCCACCATCTGTGCAACGTATTTAAAATACGCCGCACCATGGCACAGGGTAGGGGGCAATAGTGTCATTTCTCATAACGCTATTGATGTATTCTGCAGGAGGAGTAGCACCAAAATATTAGCGCTACTCCTGCAGAGTACAAAGGGCCCCATTCTAAAGAATGGAAACCCCCTTTTAACACCTGCTCCTGAGCAGGCGTTTATCAGTGCCGTACAAAATGGCACAAGGAAATCTCACAGATTTCCTTATGCCATTTTTCCGGCTCCCCTAACGGGGGAACACCCCCTTTGCATACATCATGACTGGCAGAGGCATAATGTAGTGCAAATGGTTACGGAGTGGCTACTCAGTGTACACACTTACAACTTGATTACAACCAATTGTTGCCTAAAATGAACTATGCCCCAAAAATAAAGAATCGTCATTGTTGGCCTTACTTAGGGCCTGATTACGAGCCTGGCAGTCTCAAGACCGCCAGATGCGCGGTGGCAGTGGGACTGCCATGGCTGTGGCGGTCTGACCATCACATTATGATCCTGGCAGTCCAACCGCCAGGGGGTGGCCGTCTGTGCCAGGATCTCTGATGGAATGTCAGCGGTCTTGGTTGTGATCAGCCAGGGTGTCGCTCAAGTCAGCACCACCCTGCTGATTACAACCTTGTTCTCCACCAGCCTTTTCATGGCGGTTTCACCGCCATGAAAAGGCTGGTGGTGATCAAGGGCAGGGGGCCTCAGGGAGCCACAGCATCTTCAAGGCTATGAAAGTATCAGGCTTGCACTCTACAATTACCTCTAGGACAACGTAAAGTCTTTACTTTCTACTGTTTATTTTTTTGTAAAATGTCCTTACTGTACCTGTAGCAATTCCGGTGATGCATGAAATGAGCAAACTTCATTTTCAGGGTCTGTTTTCAAACATGATGTTAGCCCAGTCACAACTTTCACTTCATATTTAGCCCCACTGACAATCTGCAAAATATACAAACAATGCAGTAAATATAATTTATTTATTTATAGCTGTATTATTGTGCTCAACGTTGACCAAGAAGGTGAAAGAGCGCTGAGAATGTCCAGTGTCAAAGTACACACAAGGATGAGTCCAACATGGCAAAAATTAAGAGGCACTAGTCATCAGAAATGATTTAGGTCTTGCAATTGGTAGGAAAGTTCAATTTAATTGCCAGTATAATGTGATACACAGTCTGTGGAATGAGAGACTAATCAGGTTGGGAAATAAGTTCAAACATACAGTAAATATCATCTGCAGGATCATAAAGTAGTTGGCTGCAATTAACACTCATAAATACATTTTCACATTGCTAAGCAAGATAGCGTAGTTGTCTAAATGGTTGTATTGAGAAACAGAGATTTGCAACTCAGGAGTGACCATAGCTGCTGTGTTCTGATAGAGTGAGAAAGGTCAGTGAGTTACAATTTACGTAAAACTAAAATGTGAAACGTTTCATTTTAATACCTATTTGTATTATATATTATTTATGAGATGAAAATGACATATACAGAAACATTATCTAAATGTATGACTAATTTTTGCAGTTTCTGCATATTGGCTCTCAGCTCATAATGTGTATAAGAAATTGGCTTACTGCTTGAGGGGTGAGAAATCCTTCTCATGCAGTAACTACAATTTTCTCAGGGTGAAGTCACAAGCAAACCCTAAACTAACTTGTATTTAATCCTTGGGTAGCTTGGCACAAAGTAGTCAGGCTTAACCCAGAGGCAATGTGTAAAGTATTTGTGCAACTCTTCAAACAGTAACATTGGGGAAACACATTACAAAAAGGATCCAACACCAGTTTAGAAAAATAGAGCATTTTTAACACCTAAAGTAAGACTAAACAACAAAAATCCAATTAGTAGAGCTAGAGATGCTCAGTTTAAAAGATTTTAGGAAAAATAGAGCCAAAAGGCTAAAGGGCACACTATGGCTACCTGGACATGCTGGACCTGGACAAAGTCACAAGTTCTGGCAGACCACAATGAATTGCTGGTCAGCTGCAGGAATCTTGTTAGGCCTGCTGAACAAAGGCCCAGATTTCTTAGAAAATGACAGAGCGCTATTTTGCGCCAAAGTTGGCAGCACCACGCTCCATCATTTTCAAAACACAGGGATGCGCTGTATTTAATAGAATATGGCACACCCCTGTGTTGCCCCCCGGTGCCGGCACTAAATTTGCTGCAGAGTGCCAGTGCAACCAACCTTGCCCCATGGTGCACGGATCGCTGCAGGGGAGATTGTTTTTGTGCAGGAAGGGACACCTTCCTGCACAAAAACTATCTTCAATGGCGATTTGCTTTTTCTACGTGTGCTGCAGAATGCAGAACACATAGAAAGAGCAAAAAGCGGGGAGAAATGAAAGCATTTCTCATTGTTGAGCCATGCTAATGCCAATCCCCAGGGTGGAGTTAAATTTTGGCACTGCCTCAGGTTTACAAAAACTTGTAAATCTGGGGCAGTGTCAAAATGCAATTGGTGTTGCTGCGGCAAACTCACAGCAACACCCATTGCATGCCCCTTCCACGTACAGTGTTGCGTGTAAAGGGGCCATATTAACAAGGTGGCATTAAGCCACAAAAAGTGACATAATACCACCTTGTTAATACAGCGCAGTGCATAGCACCACCGGATTGTCTCTAAAAGTGAAGCTCCGGTGGCAATAGGGCCATGTAAATCTGGCCCAAAGTACCTGAAATCCTGATGTGGGGAGCATTGTGAGTATATGCATCAAAGACGCATGGAGCAGCCAAAGATAAATGTCAGTCCCAAGATGCAGCAAGGCTGTGGAGCGGGGTCCTGCTTCGTTATCGAGGATCCTGTATACAAGGGCTTGCAATGCAAAGTTGAGGATGTGCCACGCCATGGGGCTATGTGCCAGTTCTGAGGCGCTCCAAGGCTGTGATGTGGAGTCCAGCGTTGTCATTGAGGCTGCTATCAAAGAAGGAAGAAAGGGCGTGGACCATGGATGTGTCCTGCAGTGGAGGTTTAGATGTGGCAACGAGCTGCAATGTGGTGAGGGTCTTTGTGGTGGTTATGATCGATGCAGTAGCAATGACGTGTCAGTTCTGCTCTTGGTTGTGCCGCATAGCAAATGAGATGCATCTGTTCTACTGGATCCACTAAGGCTGGCAGAGCACCTTAGGCCCGCTTCCAAGGGTCAAGGACTGGGGTGGCACCACTTGGAAGTGTTGAATCACAGATAGAAGAGTCAAGTTCTGGGTCAAGGATGTTGGAGCCTTCTGTCCCTGAGACTCAAGTCAGGAGGTCAGCCAACTTGCCCTTGGAGTTACTCTGGTGTTCTGTGTTCAAGAGATACAGGTCTAGTCATTCTCACCCAGGCAAAAGGGCAGCAGGTTAGCACAGCAAGGTAGCAGCACAGTAAGGCAATAGACCAGCAGAGCATCAGTCCAGAAGAGTGTCAGTCCTTCAACAAAACAGCAGTCCTTCTTCCTGGAAGAGTATCCACAAGTCCAGAAGTGTACGGAAGAGCTGATGTCTGAGATCCAGTATATATACTCATTTGTGTCTTTAAAGTGGGGGAGAATTTCTAGTATGCAGCCCTTTGTGTGGAGGCAGGAAACACCCTATTCAAGTGTAAGTGGGGCCATGCCCAGCTTCTTCCTCCCATTCTGCCAGTGATGGCCCATCCAGGCACCCCTAAGTTCCCTATTTTGTGTGGCAGTTAAGGAGGAATACGCATAGCACAACTGTCAACTACACTCAGTCAGGCACTAAATGGCTAGGGCAGGAAAATGCCAACTTCCTAAAAGTGCCATTTTCACAATTATAGTTTAAAACTGACTTCACCGTAATTTAAGATTTTTTGTTACAAGTCCAAAGACACCAAACAAAGGTAGGCCTTGCAGTAGTGAAAAACGAATTTAAGAGTTTTTCACTACCAGGACATATGAAACTTAAATGAATATGTCCTACATTTAAATACACTGCACCCTGCCCTCTGAGCTGCCCAGGGCTTACCCCAGTGCTTAATTTGAGCTTGTTGTTTCCGGTGCTGAGCACCAGCACTTATTTTTGAGGGCCAGAGCTTATTCTTCTGCCCCAACCGTTTGCTGCGAGCAAAAGACACATATGGGAAAGACGGAGGAAGAGAAAAACGAAAAAGCGTCACAATGGGAGAAAGAAGACAGCTGCAGGAGTGAGCTGGAGGGGCAGGGGGTGAGTGTAAATGGATTGAAGAGGCCCTAGATGGCTTCAGGATTATGCTGCCTCAGTATTCCATGCTCCCACATTTAATTGCAGCAGCCACGTGTTTAAGAGGAGGGCTTTGAGCACCGGCACGTTTTTATTTACAAATTAAGCACTGACTTACCCTATATTGAAAAGGAAGGTTTTTGCGAGGTCAAAGTGACAGCTTAGAACTGCACACACAGGCTGGAATGCCAGCCTGAGATGTTTAAACAGCTACTTAAGTAGGTGACATAATCAGTACTGCAGGCCTACAAGGAGCGCTCAATATACAGGCCCTGGGCACATCTAGTGTAGCTTTACTAGGGACTTACAGGTAAATTAAATATTCCAGTGGGGGATAAGCTAATATTACCATGTTTTAAGGAGGGAGTACATGCATTTAAGAACTGGTTAGCAGTGGTAAAGTGTGCAGACTCCTACGGACAGCAAAAACGAGATCAGCAAAAGAACAGGAGGGAGGTAAGCATTTGGGGGAAGACCTCCCTAAGACTGACAGGCTTAATACTCTGAATCATGTCTTATGGCCTGATTACAGTATTCTTCATTATTTCAAGTCCATGAATTTATCATCCCAATTATGCATTCCCCTGTTGTCTTCCTTTTCATGTGCAATGCTTGTGTATTATAGGACGTTCATAGTGAAGAGTGTAGGGTTATTAAAGCAGAAGAACTAACAGGGTAGAAATAGTTTTTGTATTAGCTGGGGAGTATTTTCAATGCATAAAGTAGTTGGGGAGAGGCTGCATCTCTGAAGCAATTTGCCTTATAGCCGGTTACCAGTGGGAACATCAGCACTCATTTTCAGGGTCTGGCGCTCATTTTTCTGAATCAGAAATTTCCTGAGAGAAAGAGAAGGAAAAATACACAAACAGGGAAGAAGAAGAAAGAGAAAAATGAAAAAAACACCATATAGTGAGAAAGCAGGACCCTGCAAAAGTGATACATAGGGGCAACATTGTCTGGCAGTGAATTGAAGAGTCCTGGGGTAGATTCATTACTACCAACCTTTGTATTCAGCGTGCTGACATTGCACAGCCAGACCATGCTCCTGAGCAGCACTTTGAGCACTGACCTTCTTTATTTTACATATTAAGCACTAAACCTAAGGGCTTGGATGTGGAAGACAGGGAAGGAGGAAATTATAGGTTTAAAATGAGTAATGCTCACATCTTTATTTTACTCATTTACCCACATGAATGTCTAACAGCTGTTCTCCCATTCTTCTGCTTGTGGCACAGAATGCTTAAATTGTATGGCAAGGTCAGAGGCTAGCTTTCTGCACCATATTTGTTATTACCACTCCTTTGCAGCAGTTTCAAAGAACTTAAGTATACAATGAATATAAAACACACCTTAATCTTAAAAGTCTTCCTATTTGAATGCTGGTCTCAGGTAACCAGTTTCCAGATATCCTTCTTTGATACCTGGAAATTGCTAAATTTGTGAGTAAAGTTGACAGGGAAATGTTTATATGTGGTGGCGTGCATTTGTTAATTCATTTCCAATCTATAAGATCAAAATTTGAATATAAATATAAATTTGCTACTTTAAAGTGGTAATGATTGGTATGGAAAAAGGGGAGAGTATAAACTGATGTAATACGAGTTGAGAAAAAAAGCGCTTACAGCTACTTCGAGTTACATTAAAATACTACAGGGGTCCCCCACCTTTTCTGTAATAAAAGCCCCTTGTTTAATGAAATTAACCCTGAGCTACTGTAATTAGGGTTGCAATAGTGACCATGAAAGGCATGATTACTTTTGTGGCCACCCTTTGCTAGGCTACCAGATATGATCACCTCAGTGCATCGGGCAGGGTTATCAGCAGTAATATATAAAAAGGCTAAGGGCCTGATTTTGGTCTTAACAGGAGTTCCCTCATCCCGCCATGGTGGAAGCTTCAAGTATTCCATTAGCTGATGGAATTCTGAACATCGCATTTAGATGTATGGGGGCCGAACCCCTGTCCACATCAACAGAGTGTAGTCCATCACATAAGCGGTTTCCCACTGGTGACGCCACAGACTACTTTGTTGGCTAACAGTACTCCATTGCAGTCAGGGTGGTGGGATTGCACTAAGCATATTTAGATTTCACTATTGTGCTGGCATTGTTCCAGCAGCAGCTTCCTGAAGGCAAGGCGATAGTCTGTGGCGGGATCCACTCAACATTGTACTATGTCTGTGACTGTTGGATGGATGCTAGCAGCACACACGTGATGTATTTTGGCTAATTGAACATACCTGCATACTAAGGTCTAAAACACATTCCACTTCAGACCATGATTCTTTGCCATTCCACTGCACAACAACATTTTGCTGCTGAATTTACCACACAGAAGTCAGGTTAACTTCTTGTTTCTCCCTCTGTTAATTATTTCAGTTGTTTTTTCTTTTTCCTTTAGTTGTGGGTCCTCTACTACATTCAATTTTATTTACCCATAATGGCAGGGAGGAGAAATCCCAGTTTTACAGATGGGAAATTGTCAGTCATTAGGATGAAATCATTATAGTAGAGCCACAATTGTTTGGAGCCCAAAGTACAAAATGTAACAATAGCTCAGAAAAGGCAAATGTGGTCCAGTATAGATGAAACAGTGAATGCTATAGCAAACAGCCTGCACACAGAGGAGGAACTTGGGAAGTGGTGGAATGACCTGCTGGGGTGAGTGTGTTCCCTGGCCTCCAATAATCACTTGGAGGCCAAAAGAAGTGGTGGTGGTCCTCCCAGCAGCCCTTAAAACGTTTTCCCTGGGAACAGATGATTTTGCAGATCCTACATTATGAAGGCTTGATAGGAATCCCTAGTGAAATGGACACTGGTAAGTTACACGTTTGAATGTCACACTAAACATAAATGTCATTTTTGCTCCTAAATGAGCTGATGATAATGATTTTTGCACCTTTGTAAAACAGATAACTCCTAATTTAAAAGTTTTCACATCTATTGTTATCATATAATTAGTAGCATTAGGATACTATCTCTTGTTTTACTACTGGGCAATATATGTTGTCAATATGCGTGTTGTTCTTTATTGATCATTTCTTGCTTTTGCTTGTTGGTCTCTTTATGTGAATGTACTTTATTGTAGTTAAGGTCACAGGTTCAATACTCCATTCATTTATATCACAAAGATATTGTGCCTAAGCGTTTTCCCACCTATTAAAATATTTCACAAAGTAATGATTTAGGAAATGTGTGTACTTCTTCACTGCATATATTACACTAGGAATGCCCAACTTACAATTTTCCAAGTGCTGTTAATTTTAAATTGAAATGACTACAACTGCCATAAGTCCTTTTTTTTGTATCTGTAAAACAATTCTGCAACGTGTTATTTGTCATTCTCTCTTTTCTTCCCTATAAGCACATCGTCTACGGTGTGGGAGACTGAGTCTGACCCACAGTGGGGGACACCTGCTGATCCAAATCCGGGATTTGCTCCATCTAACTAGCAGTGCCTTGTCCCTCCCGAAAGGTAGAGATGATTGGGCAGCCGAGCACATGACATATCATACTTCTCAGGGAAGTCGTGGTCACTCAGGTCGCACCCGGTTCTCCCATTCGCAATTCAGTCTCATACATAAATGACAATAAAAGCAGTATGAGTTTTGAAGTCTGGTTTAATAAAACAACTGCATTTTAGATAGCAAAGCGTGAGCTGCAATAACCAGAACAACACAACATGACAATAATAAAATGGTGATGATGAGAGTGAAACATAAGAATAGCGCAATCATATTGCCACTAGAATCGATAGACTATTTTCTATCCGAGTCATAATTTGAGCACAGTATGTTCGGCTCTAATTCTGCCTTTCAGGTTTCCCCGGGAAGACTTCGACCCTCATACCTGAGCAAAGGCCTGTAGTCTGCGTTAGCATCTGCAACGAAGCATTCAGCAATCGGCATACAGTTGTGGTTCCCTGGCTGGAATCTCCCTCTTAACTGTAATGGGACTAGGAAGTGTTTTTATAATAACACAGCTAATGTTCTAAGAAAATGTCCCTATGTAAGGATGTGTATTTTCTACGAATGTTGGAGAGGAAACTTCTGCCACGTTCACCGGCAATGTACCAAACTGTAGCCTTGACTGAAGCACAGAGTGATCAAGAATGTCTTGTTTGAGAACACAGTGCTGGGCTAAACAAAACAGTTAGATAGAAGAAATTAAAACGAGACCGTAAAACTGGTTATTGTAAAAATAACAATGCGAAGCCAAATAAAATATATCTAGGTCAAAGTGCACAGCGGCCTAGTGTATTAAACTAACGTGCATGGAGCTATAGCTAAAATGGATACACAGCACCCTCCCCTTGTCGGTTAAAGTGGATGAAAGCCAAAACTAAAATTTCTTTGCTAAAAAAACCTCAACCAAAGATATATATAAAAACCAGAACAATTTTGACAAGTTAAAAGGACACACACGCATACTACTTAGAAATTTAAAACATGAGCATGTGGCTTATAACTGAATTCAATGATAATATCAATTTGGAAAAGTTCCAAATTAAGTACGAGCCATGGAGAACAGGAGATCTTCCACTTCGGCAGGTGAGAGAACCAGAAAGTCCGCACCAAAAATGATCAAGGAGCAAGTGTGTTCCATAGCCCCAGTGTCAACCAAGGCGGCATCCCGTGCAGTGCCCATTGATGAGTTGTTGGCAACTTCCTCCAGGAAGGCTAACTCATAATTAGCTTCACGGAGCAAATGCAGCCTCAGTGCGCATGTCTGGTAATGAACCCCCAGAGACAACATCAACAGGTCAGCATCTATTGCTGGGGGGCAATGCTGTGAAAGACAAACTTCCAGTGCATGTTCGAAGGAGCACCAGAGGCACACGAACACGGGCTGCACCCAATACAGAACTACTCTGAATGACAAAGACCAGTCACACTCCAAATGTTCCAGGAGTGTTGCTCCAAAATGCTGCATTATACGTCATGACACAGCTGCGCTGATGGGAGCGCCGTCATTTGTCCTCGTTGCAGCGGGACAGTCATTGCGCATATACAACAGCAACAGCAGGGTGCCAGCTAGTAAAGCCAAAGTAATCGGAAATCCCCCAAAAATACTACCCGAAAATTGAGTGGATAGCTGAAGGTATCAAAGCGAATATGGAGGAAAAGGTGTGAACAAAACCAGAACCAACAGCTTTGAAAAAATGTGCCATTCCAGTCGTGCTGGGCACAATAAATATTCGTCATATAAGTTCACCAAATTGTCTCGGAAAGTTTATATTTAACAGGGACTGTATTTCTGCTGATGACCTTGCCACTTGAAGTGCGTAGGTCTCGCATGTAGATGTAAGGGCCACATGCTTTTGAAACAATAAAGCCTTGAGTCTACTTAACTTGTCAAAATTCACGTTTGAAGTAGCAATGTAAGGCCAGATATCAGCTACCTCCTTAAATTTAGTGGGGGGAAACAGTATGTTCCCGCAGCATGTAATGACCTTAGAGACCGAAACAACGTAAACTCTTCCGGCCTGCATGCCACAATAGTCTTCATTATTGAGAAGGACATAGCTGCCGTTTAAAAGCACATGGAACATAGGTCTAATCAAGGGGACTGGGACTCCCTTAAGATAACAAGCCAAGTTTGCAGCCGAGGTGTTATAGGCCCCATGCAAGGACAGCTGTTTACAAATCATCGAATGGCTGACTGAAGTCTTGCATTCACTGCCGCTAAGAAAGACCTCTTTCATGCCATTGAGGCATTTGTATGAGAAAGGAAGCTCCCACACCTCATGGATGTAACTATCTCCCAGCTTTTCATATCTGCCTACTGGAATGTGTTTTAAACAAGAGGTGAATTGTAGTGTTGAAATAGGCAGATGAATAACCCGATGTATTAACCACTCAGCCAATGGTATTTCGGCCTTGGTAAAAGGTAACTTTTCTAATTTCTCAATGTTAAGCATGACATAAGTTGCTTCTTTCTTAGCCATTAGTTGTTGTTGTCACGTTAGATTAAAAGAAGAAAATATCTCCCTTGCACTGACGTGCTGCCATGGAATGCGACCCGCCTTCAATGTTTGAAGCGTCCAACCCAACTGCATAATGGACCTGATCTGACTCTGTCCATGGTATAAGGAAGACATATCAGATTGTATAATTTCTATAGCAGAAGAGACAATGTTGTTAATTGTATATATTCGGTCAGACAAGGTGTTAAACCCATTATCCACAACAGCTAATGCCTTTTTTAGACTTTCCTGATCTCTTTGCCTTAACCGGGCAGCAGCAAATGTTGGGAAAGTTTCCATATTTCATTGTTTACTGCATATAAAAAACGCTTCCTACGTGGTGTTCTGGGGCCAGACAAGAAATTTTGTAAGTCAGTGGAGTTAGACAGGAGATTGAGGTGTTCTCACACCACGTTCAGTGAGGATGATTTTAGCCACTGCTGGCATAATTTTCCTACACTCTATGTTGCAATGATATCTGCATGCTCTAGAGATATATAGCGAGGGTCTGGCCTACTCATCCTAAAACGCCCCCAAGGAGTTAATGAAACGTTGATGACACCCATTGGTATCTACTGGCCACAATAACCACCCGCCTGGACGTGTCAGTGAAGCATTAAAAGTACCATTCTGGAACCACTCATCAAGCTCGTCTTTAGTTGCATTCGTGTATTTTTGCCATTTGTCAAAGTTTGCAGGGGCAGGTATACTGGGCATGTTTGAGTTCCTGATTGTTGCTAAGCCTAAACAACTCGTTTGTTGCACTGTTTCATTTAAGAAGATTATTTGAACAGGAATAAAACATGCTCTAAACAATGTTTCTTTTCCATTAATTTGCCAATTTTTTGTTCCCCAGACAGTTTTTAGATCAATTTATTTCGACCAGTATTAATAGCCTTCTATCAATAGCCGGGAAACAAAGGATTCCGAATACATAAATTTTGTATTGGTGAATAACATGTGTATATCCTTAGTAGGTGGTACCTTAAAGTAATATGACTCAGCATTCTTTTGGTTGTGCTCAGAAAAATATGCAAACTTTTCAGAATATATTTTAGAACTCCCTTATGGTGGAGTTGGACAATGTTCCCATTGCGTATAATTAAATACCATTTTGGGACTGCTCGCTCTATGCATGAAGTGGTGCCCATAATAATTATAGCAAAATATATCACCATAATTTTCTTTGAATTGGTAAACATCTTTGTTTTCAAAGACAGTATAATATTGTAATTCTGTCATCATAGAATCAACTGTTTTTACATCCCAATCATCAGATACAATGCCTGGTATCACCATATCATTCATTGATAATTTGAACACATACAGTATTTGAATAATTTCCGTGGGACCATATATATCAAACATTACTTTGTCCCAAACAATCACGTCAGGAATTGGCACTGCGGAAATGTTCACAAAGGATAAATCTCTTCGGACTTTGTGTGACAAAAAATGTGGTTTCAAAACCTCCTCCACCTGTTCAACTGTTGATCTTTCAGGACAAAAATGACCGTGTATTAATAAGAAAAAGGTAATAACAAAACCAATCCAAAGTAGAAAGGCTAGGATAGTCAGAAAAAGCCATAGATAGTTCCATGGAAAAATTAAATACGTTTCATTAAGACAGTTTGTTAGATTATGTGCACTTGACAAATCAGCTGTCGAAGAGGCGAATGAGTTTGAGAAATCATTGTTGAAGTCGGCAAAATAACCATAGGCAGTTCGTGCAACTGGCGGAGCCGTTGTAAGCGGTGGAGTTGGTGTTTCCTGCGGTGGTACACTATAGACAGCACCATCCGTTTGGCTTGAAGTTGAATTGACTTGGTCAAATGTTTCTAAGTTAGTTGACGTTAGTGGAACTAATGCAAGATCATCTTCCACCCTCCCCAAGCTCGGAGAGGTGTCGGTGTTGGTGTAAACAAGTTGTAGTGGAACTTCTTCGCAGGTAGTGAGAGGGATTCGGGAACTACTGGATGTTCCTCTTGGTCGGCTGTGCAGGATCGGCCACATGGTGTAATTTGGCATTGTCAACAGAGACAAAACGATTTTCTTTGGCACCTGCCAACGGTGGTAGAATAACAGTTCTGGTACTGTGTATCCCTAGTACAGGGACTGGTGCTCGATAAAAGGGCCAAATTCCTTTTTTACTGCAACTTTTTCACGTACAAGATCCCCAACTCTGGGAATGCAGCCGGTAGATGTTACTGGCACATCCTTAATTCCTGTGGAGGCAGCACTTTTGGAAGAATTATCATCACAGAACTGTTGCAATTCCTGTAAGACAGTGACATGTTCATTTATGTCAAAAGGTGTTTCTGCTGCCTCCACGTCAGGACCATCAAGATCCGGAACATACATTTGAGTTCCGAACAGGCACTCATATGAAGTACGACCCCCCAGGGACATTCCAGGCAGGTTATTTATTGGTCTCTGGACTCCATGCAGGTGATTAAGCCAACTACGATCCGTGCCTAAGACTCTGGCTGTTAAGGATTGCTTTAAATTGTGTTTAATCGCTCCACGACACTATTTCTCCCAGGATGAAATGGAGATGAGTACTGGAGTTGGACCCCCAACTAAGCCATGGTGTCCCTGAATGCCCTTGAGGCAAAAGCAGGGCCCTGGTCCGAATGGAAGGTCGCACTGCATATGCACCAATAAAGACTTGCAAATCTCTAATACCAGTGCAAGCGTCAGCCGAGCGTTGTGGCTTCACCCATACAAATCTGGATCATGAATCAACAGCAACTAAAATATATTTGTATGTACTATCAGCTGTTAGGGGACCACAGTGGTCCAAGTACACACATTGTAACAGTTTGTTTGAAATTAAGAAGGGTGTCTGCGGTGGGCATTTGGCAGTGGAAACTTTGATTTGGTGACAGATGTCACAACAAAGGACATACTGCTTAGTCTCTTTGTAGAGACCTGGCCACCAATAACGGGCCTGTAAGATCGAAATTGTAGCCGCCACACCAGCATGTGCGGATGCTACCCCATCATGCGTTGCTTTAATCTTTAATCAAGTGTGGTCTTATATCTTTGTTAGGGATTTCTCGTACACCTACGCCTGGTATCTTAACTTCAGTGTTCAGCATACTTCCCATATGATAATGATATTTGTTAGGAAATCCTTTAAGATGGGGCTTACCATCAGCCGTAGCTTTCACGGCAGCCCAAATGTCTGCGTCTGGTTTTGAACTTGAGCGAGTCACTGCAGCTACAGTGGCAACTGCCAATGCTGACTTTGCGGCTTCATCAGCCAATGTATTTCCAGCAGCATGTATTCAAACACGCTGGTGTCCAAGTGTATGTACAACATGGACATTCAGTAGCGTCTCTTTTAGGTCAGCTAGTTTCCCCCACAGTAGTCTGTGTTTAATGGTGTTGACTTTGGAGTCTCTGAACACATTCTGGCGCCAATAATGCAGGTATTCATTAAAGGACTGGACACAGTAATATGAATCACAAATAACCAGTGTAGGCTGTGCCAGATCCGTGTGTTCCAGTGCCATCAGCAGAGCTTTTAGCTCAGCCAATTGTGCTGTACAATCCCCTAGGGTCTGTGTAAAGGTATGTATAGGACAAAATGTATCCCCTTCCATATAGCCACTCACGGCTGCGCAAGCAGCAGAATATTGATGTTTAGTTCCAATTGCAGGTTGTGCAGAGCCATCGGTGTACATGACTCTATGATACTGATCAATAGGCAGAGTATTTGCTGGAACTGGTTATTCTACTTTATATTGTAGTAATTCCTGAGTTTGAAGCTTTGGGTCGAAAATGTAGTCTACATCAGTGGCTGTCAGAGACGTAGCCAATTGTATCCAACGTGGATGTAGTGCTTTTACCTTTGGAACGCTAGCTTTTGTAACAGCCTCTAGGGCTGGGATTAGAGAATAATGCGTTTTCCTTGGGCAAGAGGTCTTTCTTTAATGACAGCCATCTGTACATCAGTGAGAATTTTCTCTGTGGGAGCAAAGCGTTGTTCAGCTGCTAAATACAAATGTGATTTGAATGCAATCGGGACTGTCTCACCTTCATTAAATGTCACATAGGTGAAACCGATAGCACCAGCTATTACTCTAATGAACAAATGTGTTTTGTTGTCCTTGTGTGTAAATGTGCTGCAAGCATGTCTGTCTGCAATTCTCTAAGAATACGTGTATGTTCGAATTGTCCAGAATTTACTTGAAAAATCAGGACGTATTAGGTCATATAAAGGTTTTATGCGCGTAGTATAATCTGGAATGTAGGTTCTGCTAAAATTTAAGAAACCCAATAATGATCGGAGTTTTTTAATCGTATTCGGTGGTTGTAACTGTGCGCACTTTTCTAAGAATTGTGGCGCTAGGCTCTTCCCTTCACTTGACAGCTCATATCCTAGAAACAGGGCGCTGAGGAAGGCTACTTTTGTTTTTTTAAAGTTAAATTTGAAGCCGAATTCGGCAAACCCTACAACAATGTGGGCTACCCGTCTTAAATGTTGTAGTAGTTCATCATCCGTGAGATATGTATCAACTACATAGGACAATGCTTTAGGGTCGATCTCGTGCAAAATAGCAGTGACACGAGCCGCGATCAGTCCTGGGCTTTTCTTATACCCCTGAGGTAAACAACAGAATTTTTTCTGAGAGCCTAGTGTGCTGAAGCGTGTTAAGTCTCTACTTTCAGGCGCTATATTCCCACAGAAAAACCCATTGGAAATGTCTAGTGTTGTTTTGTATTTTTTTCGCAGTATGTTGCTCATTAGTGCAGTGCTATGTGAGTTTTGTATGGAATAGGTACGTGTATGACTATTTAGATGTCTGTAGTCTAAGACTATTCTGTATAAATGGTCTGGTTTAGCTATGGGGAATAAAGGATTATTCACTGGCGAGACACAGGGTTCAATCACACCCTGGTACTCTAATTGCGTGAGCATTTCTCTCACTGGTGCTTTTGCTTCATGTTTTATAGGATACTGCGGTTGTGGCTGAGGTTCACTTTTAATTGGAATTACATGCTAGGGGGATTCCTTATTCCATCCTACGTTGTTTCTGTATAATGCAGGTGCTTGTGCTAGAGCCCATTGAATGGAATAGGATTCAGCTAGTTCCTCTGGAACAAGGGGCAAGAAGGAATGCTTAATGACATCTTCTGCATATGCGCAGGTACAGACAAAGTCAGGCGGCCAATCTTGTTCAGCCAACAAGACACCATACACTTTTACTATGCGATCCCAAAAGATTGTCTATTGTGCGTTCAATGTCTCCTTCTAATTGTAGCGTTACTTTGTGCACCCTATCAGGCTTGGAGACACGCATGTCCGCTGTTTCTACTTGTATAAAGTCATCAGTTGCTTTCACCTCCAGGTGCTCTAGAAGATTCCGGCAAACTATTGTGACCTATGCCGCGCTGTCTAGCAAGGCAAGAGCCCGATTCTTATTTTTCAAGAGGACCCTCTTCCTGTGTGGCATGTCGGACTGTGACTGCTGCCACTATTTTCTAATTGTTGTTTTTGTTGGGCAGGTTTCTCTTCCTTTTTAACAGAAACCTCAGAAGAGCGTTGTGATTCCTGTCTCGGTTTCACGTTCTGTTCTTCGCTCTGATTGCTCACCTCTCTCATTTCTCTTTTCCGATGAGTCCTGAAAGGAATGAGATTGGCGTGTATCAGTATACTGATATCTATCTGGCGTTTTGATATTATCTCTATTTCTGAGATTATACCTTTCTTTTTTAGGCGTTTGTTGTTTTTTATCCCAGCGTTTCTTATTACTCTCAGGTGTTTGTTTGGGGGTATCTTTATTTGATTTAACCTGAAATTGAGGCTTTTGTGGTCTGGCCCCAGGCTATCTCGACCGATACTTGAATAGATTTTGCTATTATTTTAGGCAGCTCTCGTTCTTGATCTTGTTGCGGAACGTCACGAAGCCAGGGCAGCCCCATATTCATCTTGAATTTGTTTCAGCACTTCTGGTAAATTGGCAAGTGTCAGTGTACCGTGTGCGGTTGTGTAGAGCGCGGCAAATACCGTGCCCAAGGTATTACAGTTTTCTACAGTAGGGACCATCCCGAAAGGCAAGCACATCATTAATATTCTATGTTTATCCTGAGGTCCCGTATGGGGAAATACTGCCTCCAGCGTATTAATTTTCTGTGCTAACCAAAACGGAGTTTCCTCCCGTTTGGCGGGTACTTTACCCATAATCGAATGTACAGTCGCAGGATTTATACCTGGCGTTACTGCATGTGGATGTGCTGGAGCAGCACGTGCTGGGTTTGTATTTAATGCTTGCATCACAAATTGTACTAATTGTCTATATATTACTGTTAATTCAATGTATAAGCGAGGAACCTCAGCTATTGCTAAATTTCTAACCGCAGGATGTGGTGTAGAGGTGGCCAATAAAGGCCAGGTAGGACAGTCATTACTTAGTGGACCTAACCTTACTGGTAATATTGTATGGAGTAGGGTGCCATCAAACCAATTATTATGTTCTTGATAAGATAGATGTATCGCTAAATAAGCGTACGCTCTGTATTGTCCAGGCACGTTCGCAGGTGTATATTGATGAAATGTATTAGTGTTCCCATCAACTGCTGGAAATGTGACCCAAGAGTAAAAAAGTTCTGTTCTATAAGCTGCATGGGTGTCCACCACAAATGTGACTGGACCTCCCTGGGCCATTAAGCCATTTGCTAGTAAGTGTGCTGTGAGAGGTTGTCTCATGTTAACAGCTATTTGTACATGTTGGGGGTTCGCCATGATAGTAACACTGTTAGTTCAGGGAAGACACACCAAGATGGGGTTTCCTTTAAAGTTGAAGCTTGAACAACTGCCAGTTGTAGTAGGATTACCTACACAGCTGTGGTGGAAATCCTTAGTACCACGGACGTCTCCGCATACAGCATTGAGGTGTCATTATATATTATGAGACAGAGCGACTCCGGAGGACCTGAAAATTAGAGCCTGACCAATCGTTGTCGACGCCATGTCGCGTAGGCTCTCATCATTCTAATAAGACTACTGGATTTTGAGCAGCAAGATCGTCCACGGTGTGAGAGACTCAGTCTGACCCACAGTGGGTGACACCTGCCGCTCCAAATCTGGATTTTGTTCCGGCTAACTAGCAGTGCCTTGTCTCTCCCGAAAGGTAGAGGTGATTGGGCAGCCGAGCGCATGACATATCATACTTCTCAGGGAAGTCGTGGTCACTCAGGTCACATCCGGTTCTCCCAATCGCAATTCAGTCTCATATATAAATGACAATAAAAGCAGTATGAGTTTTAAAGACTGGTTTCATAAAACCACTGCATTTTACATAGCAAAGCGGGAGCTGCAATAACCAGAATGACACAACATGACAATATTAAAATGGTGACGATGAGAGTGAAGCATAAGAATAACGCTGTCATATTGCCACTAGAATCGATAGACTATTTTCTAGCTGAGTCATAATTTGAGCACAGTATGTGAAGCTCTAATTCTGCCTTTCAGGTTCCCCTGGGGAGACATCGACCCTCATAGCTGAGCAAAGGCCTGTAGTCTGCGTTAGCATCTGCAATGAAGCATTCAGCAATCAGCATACAGTCGTGGTTCCCTGGCTGGAATCTCCCTCTTAACATGTAATGGGAGAGGAAGTGTTTTTATAATAACACAGCTAATGTGCTAAGAAAATGTCCCTACATAAGGATGTGTATTTTTTACGAATGTTGGAGACTAAACTTCTACCACATTCACCGGCAATGTACCAAACTGTAGCCTTGACTGAAGCACAAAGTGATCAAGAATGTCTTGTTTGAGAACACAGTGCTGGGCTAAGCAAAACAGTTAGATAGAAGAAATTAAAGCAAGACCGTAAAACTGGCTATTGTAAATATAACAATGCAAAGCCAAATAAAATATGTCTCGGTCAAAGTGCACTGCGGCCTAGTGTATTAAACTAACGTGCATGGAGCTATAGCTAAAATGGCTACACAACATGGCAATGTCCATTTTATGCTATGTATTAAAATGCCATCATTTTATTTAGTATGTTGTCACTTTCTTGTTATTTCATAAAATTGATGTAATTGGTTTCTCAAATCATAGCATGGCGACTTAAAGAATTTCCTCTGTGGTTTGTTTTGTGCTGAATGTAAACTGTAATGATATTAAATGTACTTTGCAATGTGCATATGATGACTAATGCTATAAACACTACTGTGTTGTATAACAGTCTGATATTTAGCCTGCCAGGCCTTGGAATGGTTTACTTCTCATTTCTCCTCTCTACTGTTTTGGGTTGAATGTGTGGTATATTTTATGTACACTTCCTAAGTAATCTTTTATATTTCAGGAGATCATTTCACTTGCTTTTTTTGAAGTTTGCATGTGTGCAATTGTAACTGTTTGTGTAATTACCAAAAAGCCACCAAAAGATCTAATCATACTATTAATTATCTTTTTACTCTAAGGTTGCTTCATATGTAGCTTATACCTCTTCTGATGTATAATCCAGACTTTTACATTTTGGTTTTCACGTAATTCATATGTGGTCCAACACCCATAGCACGTGGCCAACTATTTGCCACAGAGGATGCCTCCACTCCAGACCTTAATCAAGCCTTCAGTGAGGACTCCACTCCTGCAAGTCCATATCATGAGGAGCTGCTTGGTCCATCTGTTCTGCCTGAACAGACAGCTCCAGTGAGTCTCCTTCTGCCCACACCTACACCTCCTACCCCAGAGTTACCACACTGCAGCCTACAGATACCTTCACTTCCTGTATCCAAAGGAACATCGCCCCAATCCTGTGCCCCCCCAAGCCCTGGCTGATTTTGAAAGGGCACATGATAGTGGTGGTAAGGTTTGTGGGAGCGAATATGTAGGCCAGCAAAGTGAGGTCACTGGGTTCACTGTCACCAAGGCCACCACTGACCAAGTCTTGAGATCCCTACATCAGTCCCAAGACAAGATGGCCCAGGTCCTTGCAGAACTCAGAGACATGAGGTAGATTCAGAGGGAGCATAATTTAGAGATGCAGAATCTAAACTCTAATTTGAGCTCCCTTACTGGGGGCTGTTTGACATGTACCACCATATGTGCAGGGCTTTCCTAGCAATGTCTACCCCTTTCCATGGGCCTATACCATCTGGGCCTACTACACCTGCCTCAGCCACAGAAACGGAGGCCCTACCACAAGGAGAAACAGCTGCAGCCAACTAAGTCCCTGCAAACGTGGATCCCTCTACCCCCCAGGAGGAGACATTAATCCAGTCCACCAAGAATAAAGAATTGTTTAGCAAATGGAAAAAAAAGTGTACAACCCAAGTATAACCTAATACTGTGTACCATTTTTATATTTATAGTTTCATACCTTGTCACCATGGAATAACGGGATATAATCCCAAAGATCACATTAAATAGGCAAATTATTATTGATTCATGTCATTAGCTGGAACCAGACCTCCTGCCTCACAATAGGAATCCCCATCAATAACACAAATAGTAAAAATCATTACTGTACTGCATTTTGTGGCCACAGGATCATTCCAGTACACTGTGGCAGTATATGGTGGAATGTCACAACCATCTTTAAGTGGTGTGCTACAAAGAGTTTTTTCTACAAAGATGAGACACAACAACAGCTTTGTACACTGGAAACAAAATGAGGATGTTGCCAATAGGAAGGGAGATGAGTATTTTTTGGGTCGACTTACACACTTGGTTAGAGCAATTTAAGCAGCACATATTGGCAACATCCAAAAGAAAACAAGTGTAATGCAATCTCAAAAATGTCTATTGAATCACTGTGCAAGTTGTCTCTGTACAATATATCTACATCCAAAGTGTGTGTGTCAACCCATGTCCCCTTTGTCCAAATGAGGATGAGATGGTGAAGGAACCTAAAACAGGAATAACAACAAATAGATATTCACATTACATGAGAATATAGACACATTACAAATGATACATTATGAGGACACATTTACTAAGAGCAATCAAAGATTACCAATGTAAATGAACACAGTAGTCAATGTGTCATGTGTTGATCCCAGGAAATGCGCCCACATGCTTGTGACGTACAAATCAGGTAAGCAGGCAACTTGCACATTGATTGAATGGAAGTTCTTCTGATTGCGGTAGACCTGTTCTCTGTCGTGTAATGGCATTACGCCAATATGTGTGCCATCAATTGTTCCATCCAGTGGAGAGGTGTGGCACAATGGTTAGAGCAGCAGACCCTAATGCAGAGATCTGGCCCGGGACCAGGGTTCAATTCCTGCCTCGGTGGGTCTTGGACTCAATTCCCTTGGACCAGATAATTCTTGCCCCAGTGCCTAATCTAATTAAAGAGTTCCATTCTGTAACTCTTGGCAATAGCTTGCTTAATCTCCACAACAGCCCTGACAGCACTTGGATGTTTGGCTTCACCCTGGGGGTTGCCCAGGAGTGGGTACCTCACTGGGAAAAGCCATGAGGGGCTCCACAGCAGTATGCATACAGCGCCTTGAGACCCTAACGGGTGAGTAGTGTGCTATACAAGTGCAACATTTTTTACAGTTTAACCACATGTGGTATGCCACACAAAGCATATACATTTACCATCAAATTGGCAAAATCCTCATTTTGTGGAAACTAAATAAAGCTGTTAATGTGTCTCATCATTGAAGAAAGAACTTTTTGTAGCACACTAGTGAAAGTTGATTGTGTAATGTCACCAGATACTGCCACAGTGCATTGGAATGATCCTGTGGCCACAAAATATAGTACTGCCATGATTTGTACTATTGGTGTTATTGATTTGAGATTCCTATTTTGAAGCACCAGCTCTGGCTTCAGCTGATGACATAAATCAATAATAGTTTGTCTATTCAATCAGAATTTTTGATAATATCCGTTCTATCATGGTGACGAGGTCTAGAAATTGTCTAAAGACTTGGGGCTGTCGTATTCTACCTCTCCCTGTCATATGTCTGCATTTCAGAAAAAATAAAAAAATATTTTTTGATGTGCAAACATTTCTTTGATATTTTACAAAAATCTCACGTCTTTGTAAAATTCTATACGTTTTTGTAACATATCTGTACACAACTTTTTTAGTGATGTTGGAAATTATTCTATGTTTTACGTGTCTAATAATTGAAAAAAATAAAGGTGAAAATAATATATTTTAAAAGCAGTAATTTGCACATCCATAAAAATAAAAAAAATAAAATATCAAAAAATTTGTCAAGTATGAACTAAACCATGCAACAATCGCATTTAGGCACAGTAACACACTACATTATACTATTTAAATTTACAAAAAATGAGTAACTTTCAAATGTTGTGTATGTAAAGAAACTAGCCACCATTTTCAGTGAAGGCGACATACATAACATTCAAAAGTACACAATCTAAAAGGTAGCCACCTGACTTACCGTCAAGACATTTGCAAACTGACAGCTGTCAGTGGAAGTTGACCTAGAAGTGAGTATAAACTCAGTCACAGGCACAGCCAGAGACAAAAATGTGAGACAGCAATGTACAACAGCAAATAGATGTGCCTATGCCTATTGACAATCGCTTACATTTTGCACATGTGCGTGGCATTTGTAGAAAAGCTCACTTGCCTCCTTACTCTGCAGCCAACACCACATCCTCCACATTTGCTGCTGTTTCGGGTCTGTAGGAGCCATGATCTTAGGACTAGCAGGTGATAGAACCCCTACCTTCTCAGCTGATGAGCTGGATTTACTGGCCATGGTGGTCCTGTCCTGTACAGCCAGCTTCATGGCTCATCAGTGGAACAGGTACATGTTTAAAATTAAAATGTAATTGTCACAAATTTGTGTTTAATTGGGGCACAGGCTGCAATGTCGCTTTTAGTTTCAGAGGGAAGTGTAGTGAATGGAGTGAAGTTAACTCAGTATTGGGGCTGTGAATAAAATTATTTTTCTGAATATTTTTAAATGTCAGAAATTTGAACGAAAAGTTACCTTGAAGATTAAGGTAACTCTTCATTTCAGTTTACTCATTTATGAAAGTGTTCACAGATTCCACCCATGAGCAGGTAATAGACTAACTTGTCTGAGTTTACATACTGTTTGGGGGGGTGATTTAATCTGCATTTGTGCTAGAGTCACGCTACTGTTGTTATCACCCAAAACTTAAAGGGGACCACACACAATAGGGTACAGAGCCTGGAGACAGTGAGGTGGGTGCAGCAGCTGACAAGATAGTGCAAAGAGATACTAAATTATGTTAGCTGATAGTAGTGTATAGTACTGTGTACCACTGTATAATAAAGTACTCCCTTTTCTAAAAAGGCAGTGCACTGGGCATAGCATTGTATTATTGGGCTTTTGATTGATTGTTGCCCTCTGAGCACCCTCACTTTATCTTCACAAGAAGCCTGTGAAATCTTGCCCTAGCAACCCTCAGAGTTAAGTTTGAAAAGGGTTGTACTTGGCCCAGTTTGAAGAGCCATGGTAGGACGGGCCACAGGTCATAAATGGCAAACACCATGAACCCCCACAGTTGCAACCCAGCAGCCTCTGCTTACCCCTTGGCCCCACATGGGGTCTGACCACAATCACAAATATGAGGATTGAGTAAGTTCAGGAGCATACTTATATGGGTTTCAGTTGAAAAGTGATCCCTTTTTGTAAATTAATGTTGAAAGAAGTAAGACAGCAGTACATTGAAAGAGTGCAAGCAGAACAGTGACAGAAAACAAAGAAAGAGAACAGGAAGAGGAATAGAATGACAGAGACAGAAAGAGAGAGATTTAAGAAACAAGAGAAGGGTTGATTGAGATTGTGAATGAAAGCAACAGATTATGCAAGAGCCAGACATTATTAACAACTAAAGACAATATAGGAACAGTTATGTTTTGCTATTTTTATTTAATAATATAAGAGCAATAAAACCTGGGACCACTTTTTTTGTTTGTTTAAGGCTTCTGCTAGTCAGATATTTGTGTCTGGAGAAATAGCCCAGGATCTGGAAGTCGGGCTTGTAATTTCTGCAGCCCAGGATGGACAGCTCTGCTACTGACAACTGTTGTCTAGCTATATGGCAATGGAGTCTAAGGCTTCAAACTATCAGGTCTCTGTACCTCATTGTTTTGGTGATTACAGCCTGAGACTTTGAGATATATCTGTTCACTGCATCCTGGGCATGTCCATTATGCTTCTTCTGAGGGATAGGTCTGCTACCTGATGTCTGAATCTGTTAATTGCAGATTGCGGGACAGCTCTGCTCTCTATTACATTTGGTTCTGTGAGTTAAAGGAAAAGATGTACTGTCTAAATACAAAACCTTTGCTTTTGTGGCACTTGGCGGGAAGCCATATGAGGCCAGATTCAGCAAATTCTGTCCCCTGAAGGATATCTCTGCTGTCTAAATTCAGAGGGTTTTAGCCTGTGTAAGGTATTGCACAATTCTGCTGTGTGATGCTTGAGCCTATAGATTCTGTGTTAGAGTATTAAAAGAATTATTAACTTGTTTTGAGGAAGTTGGTCAGTGGTGAGACTCCCACCACCAATCATCCTCAACTCCCATTCTCTTAAAGATAAGCTATTGAAATACCATTCATTTGATATCAGAAATCCCCCTTAAAAACCAAGATTTCCAACTGAAGTTCTAAGTAATATGTTTGGGAAAGTCAAATAATTGTCCTCCATTTACACAGGAAGTGTAAGGGTAGAAATATCTATTCGTGCATTTTCCTTAAAAGGAATAAAGAGCAAAACAATGATATTAAAATTGCTCTACTCTTACAATTTCTCAGCATTTAAATTTAGGCACACTAAGGGTGATAAAGTGTCCCACACATCACAGTAGAGATAGGTGAAGAAAGTAATTGTCTATGAAAGGAGAAGCATTTTTTTTTTTTATGTCTCATATTTTCCCACCCTATATATTAGCGTAAGTGCAGTAAATGTGTAAAAGTGTCAGTCTAGCCAAGAAGATGTTTTTACATAGTAAAGAAAATGTTTCTGTAAAATTGAAACAGAACTAGAACAAAATTAAAATAAAAAATTCACAAGAAAGATCACAAGTCTCTACCTAAAACCATTTTTGAGTATTGATCCCAAATATTTCGGGTAAAGCTGGACACTGAGGCCTTCATTACGAGTCTGGCGGTCCTAGGACCGCCAGACTCGTGGTGGCGGTCGGACCGACAGTGCGACGGTTCGACAGTCACATTATGACTGTGGCGAAAATGCCACAGTCTGACCACCTGAACCGCCACTTTTTCGCCAGCTGACGGGTTGATGGTGCCAGCATCTTAATCTGCCAGGGCAATGTTGCAAGCAGCGCTGCTCTGGGGTTTGGGACTCCGATGTCGGCCAGCTTTTGCATGGCGGTTCCACTGCCTTGCAAAGGGTAGCGGAGACGTGGCAATGGGGGCTCCAAGTGCATGGGCAGTGCAGGGGCCCTCATGGGCAGCCCTGAATTACAGGCAGTAAAAAGCACGACGGATGCTGTCCCAAGCAACGCACTACAACATTTTTGGCAACTCAACTACGAACCAGTGTCAATGTTGTGGGTACTTTCCCGCTGGACCAGTCAGCTGAAGATCGAACTGGTGGTCTTCCGAACTAACGAAGTGTTGGCAGGCAGCCTCCGCCGCCCGCCAAACTCATAATGAGGGCCTGAGTGTGCTCAACTGGGGATAAAAGTCCAGAAAGACAATAGGTAGTGACTTGTGGTTTACTTTTCTGTGCTTTATTTCACTTTTATTTATGGATATGATATGGGACTTAATTAGAAAGTCTGATAGTCCAACAAATTCAGATAAATAAAATACATGTTAAACTAAACTAAATTTGCCTGTCAGATTATAAAGCACACTCCTACCACTTCACTCTCACAAGATAGAAATTACTCTGAAAGCCCAACACAAAAAGCATTTCTAATATACTTTTAAAAGTAGTGTCTGCATGGTCGGCAGGTATTAAATCATTCGTTTTATTCGGTCATTAAATCAGGCTCAATTGCCCATTCCTGGCCACACTGGCCATCTTGAAAAACGGGGATGCAAAATAATTCTAGAGACTACAAAGTGCTTTCTCTTTTCCATGCACCAGAGAAGGTGTTCACAAATCCTCTGCTACAACCTATGATGCACTGAGTAGAGCTGCCAGGCCTTGTCCCAGCAAGTTAGGTAGACTTTAGGTGAGTTGCTTCAGTAATTGATCAATGTATTTAGAAAGCAATCAAAACATAAGTGTTAGTATATCACTATGGATTCCCATGAAAACGTTTACAGTGGTTGTATATATTTGAAACTTTACAAACTCTGCTAACTGAATTTTATAATGAAAATTGGACCCAGATATAAGTGCATTAATACAACAGAGCAGCACATTCACCTAGAGGATAATAAGACTATAACATGGATTACATGAGAGAAAAACTAACTAGACAGAGTTCATATTAAATCATTATTTTAGGAAGAGTACTATATACACACCCAAATTTGGTATCCAGCTTGCAGTTGACTAAGACTATAATAAATAGTTAGGTTTCTTATGTACTAAGGATACAGAATGGGAAAACCCCAAAAACTACATCAAGCCCTAATATCAGAAAATGGAGAAATATTAAGAAAAGCAGATATATTTTATCATTTTTGTACAGCTAGGATGTTAAATTGGCACTCACTGAAGAAGAATTTAAGTCCTGGATGGAGAAGAGAATAGTTAAAACAACTAGCATGCATGAAGCACTAGCTAAACCTTTTCATGGGAAAGGTTGCCTAGAGGCATCAGAGATTTGTAAATATATGAAACTTAAACCACTTTTGGAATAATACCATAAAGACAAAGGCTAGATATAAGCAAATGAGATAGATAGATAATACTTGGTAAAATGATTTAAAGGTAGGTATGAATTGTTTCGTTTTATATCATATGAAAACCTGAAACAAACTACTTTGAAATTGTTTTCCAATGTTTAAAAGACTGAAAGAAAGATTTAGGAAAAATAATTCCTCAGGAGGAGACTTCGGTGAAGATGAAAAAGTTAAAACATTTTGACAAGAACATATGTCGGAAATGTCGAAAGAAAGCTAGAAGCTACAAACATATGTTACAGGCATTTGTCAATGTCTCGGTCTTTTGAAGACTTTAAGAAGTGTTTATCAGATAAAGAATTAAGGATATAAAAAATCCAGCAAGGTAAATAAACAGATTTTAACACAATCAAGGAAAAGTAAACTTTGTTGGTGGAAGAACAGAGAAGTGGAATGGCAAACTTGGAGCAAAGTGAATAAAAACTTTAATAACCATGAACATATTGGGCTTTGATATTGAAGTTGTGGAATTTCCCTGAAGTCTTATCACTGAAAGTGTTGCATATCTGATATATAGGGAAGATTGGAATATTACTAGTCTGAAATATATTGTTTTTAGGAATAATTTTTTAATATTTTACAGCGATGCTGTAGTGTTTTAAAGTTGACTACAGTTAAGAGCTGTAACTGTAATTGGATGTCAAACAAAACGTTTATAACCCCACTGCCCAAAAAATACTACCAAGACCCAGAATAAGCATCTTTTAGATGGAACTGTTACATCTGTAATCAGAATCACTAAAGGCCTAAAGCAGGGGAGCATTCTGTTCCATATGTTTCTTAACCAAGCGCATGTGCCTATTACATTAGCAAACAAAACTCTATTTCCTCCAAGACTGCATAATTTACCCATCCTTAGAGGGGATTTTCAACTTCTAACCCTATTCTCCAAAGCTCCAGGTGTATGTCAGAGAAATCTACAACTCTCATTGTTTTCTTGCTCAACCCTTGTATTTCCTACTCCTACCAGCGCAGTATATCTACTCCTGGATATTCCACAGACAAAGGCATAGTTATATAAGCTAATCTCTATGTTCCTTTCCATATGTGGAATGGCAGCAAACCAATTGGGTTAATTGTCTTATTACAAGTGTGCTCTGATGCCTGATCATGCCTATATAATGTACAGGATTTTATTTTGAAAGAACAGTTACCCACATAATATTTATGGGATAAAGTACTACTTGTCGTACATTATGATAATGTTGCAAGTCACTAAAGACTTCTGTCACTATATGGAGAAGAGAGGCAGAAGGCCAAGTCCTTTTGTAAGGTCATGAAACTCCACGGTGACTTGGAATATCCTTTCTCTATGGCTGGGAAAACTTTATAATATATGGACACACATCACCCTTCCACAAAATACTAAGGGGCATGATTGAAAGCTCTTTGCGCCTTTTTTTCATGCTGTGACATTAAGGAGGCATTTTCGTTGCGCCATGTTTACAAAGTGGCACAATGCAAGCATTGCGTCACTTTGTAACCCCTTGCACCACATGATGCCTGCACTAGGCATAATGTGTGCAAGCAGGGAGTTCCCCCAGTTAGGAGACTCAGAAAAGTGGTGTAGTGAAATCTACAAAATTTCACTGCACATTTTTTTGCATAACTTTTAACGCCTTCCTTTCACTGGCTGATATATATGAATCCTATGACTCTGAAGAAACAAACATGACAACTAGGTGTGGACAATTGTACATCCTTGTTAGTCATTTGCTACCACAAGCCAGCAGAGCAACCCTATTTTTCTTAGGGCCACGGGCCATAATCTGGCATCTATTATAATTTTTGGTAAGTCCAGACTTGCTATAAATGCTACAACAGAAGTGATTAACTTCCATAGTGCATTGGCCATCCGGTATCCCATCGTACTAGTCCTGAAGAAGACCCATTGTGGAGCTGGGATTTGGCCCAAGGTACAGTGGGGTCGAAACGTCGACGGATATATCATAGTCTGGATTGGTTTCTGCAGAGGATCTTTGGAGGATTAAAGTAATTGATTTAGACTCTCTGAGGATTTGGAATGGAGTTAATGCAGCAAACTGAAAAGAACCAACCAACTGTTTTTAATGTTTTTTGTATAGGTTTTTGATTCATTGGAATATGTATTCTTTCTATCTATCACGAGCACTTTTTCTCACACTATCTGTTCTTTGGTGTGTTGTTTTACTAGATGGGTTGTCCATATAGGATGAATATCTTAAATTGATATTTATGTATAAGTAAATAAATGAATATATATATTTATATGAATAAATAGTGTTTTCGTTTTCACCTATGTTGTTTTATGATATATAATTAATTTGTCGATCTTCCCCGTTAGGGCATTGTTGTATTTATTGATTATCTTCTACCCAGCCCGATCGGGTTTTTGGGTTACCCTCTGTGGTTTAGGAGTATGAATAAGGCGCACAGGCCTTAAAGTAATTTTTTGGGCGGGATCGCCTACCTTGCATGTCATTAACGCAGGGCAGTTTTCCTCATCCAAATAATGACGCACATGGAGGAAATTTGACGTCCGCGGGTCGGACGTCAAAGTTTAAATATGGTGCACGGTTTGCGCTGAATGTGGGTCAAAATTATTGACGCACATTCGGCACAAACAGAATATAAATATGCCCCAAAGTACCAACCTGGCTTTGAGAACACTCCCAGCTTTTGGGGTAAGATAATACATTTTTCACATAAACAGTGCTGCTGACATTGACAACTAACAGTCTTCCTAAATGTCTTTTTCCTAATGCCCAATCCAGCCCATCCTTCTTACATTAAGGATTTTATTACTGCCGACCTGCAAGAATCCTCTGTGGTTACCCAGCCAATGTAAGATTTTGTTATGTAGATCAACATGTGGTTCATCCTCACCCCTATGAAGGGCACCAGCAAAAACTTGTACAGAACGGCTAGCAGTTGGTGGGAGAACAACAACATCCTTGTTTGGCACACCTTCCATGTGGTAATGCGTGTCCCTTCTGCAAACATCTCTATTACTAAAAGTAGTAGGCAGAGGATCTCTCTAGTACCATCTCTTACACTGCATTTGTTGATATCAACAGACCATTTTGCCATAGGGTTGATTGATGACTCGGTTGGTTCTGACCCACAGGTGTCTGCGCCACTGTTGATGATCCTGGATTTTAGAGCTGAGCAGCTATCCAGCAGAGTCTCATCCAAGAGAAAATGAACAGCTTGCTGCAACAACATTTTATCAATTGCAGTGCCTTTGAAGGGGGCAATAGCACTATTTGTTGTCTTCCTTTTTCCCTATTACTACAAACAGAGGTGAATGAATAAAGAAGGACTTACTTTTACGTGATCTGATGCCAAATGTGAGATATAAGAGAGAGGACCCAGCCTCCTCTGGGCTCAGACAGGCACATATGGGCCCACAATTGGCCTGATATCACAGTCCTTACACGTCCCACGCAATATATTTTAAAACTCTGTGGAAGCCAACCTTCTTCTCACATCCTTGAGCAGCCTCCAAAGGACTCTAGAGTATACAGAAACCCCAAACAGATATATGATCAATAATGTCATAGAACATGTAATGAGTCATGTAATATGTGACGTCATAAGAAGTGCATGGAGATGGTGAGGGTGCAAGTTATATTTATTTCAGATAAAAACAAGAGGTGAATTTCAGTGTTTTTTTCAGTTTCAAATTTAACTCTTTAACTAACATTTTCACCTAACTATACTGTCACTTTAACCTTTATATTTTTCAGTGAATGTCAGAACTTTTTAAAGATTTTATTATCATACCCAACTTTAACATAACTTTAACCTTTTTTACAGCAAATATCTAGGGTTATTTTTAACACATAATAATGTTATTATTATACCTAACTATTACAACTTTTTCCGTGTGCCCTTTGGGATTGCCCTCAGAACCTAATGCCCTGCGGGAAACCACTCTGTGCCCCACATGGCCAGGCAATCATATTATAAGGTGGTGTGATTTTAGATAATGCTGGACCATCACAATATAAGAGGCTGACATTTTTCTGTATGGCAGACCGACTGGCTTTAAAGGTTCAAAACATCAATATAGATAAGGCAAGCCTATTGTCTTTCTCATGAGAAAAATACATCTGTATCTGTTGATAAAATAGACCTATTAGCTTTGTCAAAGGGTCACCCAATAATAAATTAACCACATGTCATAATTTACTTTTAAAAGCAATGAAATCATTACCCATAATGCAATACATTCATTAATGTATCACACATCCCATAGGTAGGTATGGTAATAACATTATTGAATGTTAAAAACACCCAAGATATTCACTGTAACGACCGAAGGCTAACTACCTTCAACTTAATAGTGAGAAAACAGTGGTGGAGCTGTTTGGTAAAGCCTTGCATCTCTGGTTCTCTGACTGGTGGCCCTCGGAATTGGTGGTGGCACCCTCCTCAAGGCTAGTGGTGAAAAATCTGGCTTTTAAATTAGACCAGGCCCTATTCAAGAGGGACCAGATCTCTGCTACCTATGGTGCTTGCTTTGCGACCATCAGGCTTCTGAGAACATTTTCCCTTGGTTACCATGATTAGCAAAGGTAGACTCTGGTGCAGGTCCTGTCATAAGCCACCACAGATTCACTACTGGCCAAACTCCAGGTGGTGCAAAGCACAGCTGCATGTCTGATCTGTAATCTCCCAGCAGGCTCCCCATCAGCGACCACATTGAGAACCCTATTTTTTGACAATCAGGAAGCCCATTATTTTTAAGATATGCTACCCACCCACAGGGCTCTGATGTGTGGAGCTACCCCATATCCAAAGGATAAACTTCAGTACTACTGTCCTGCAAGAACACTTTAATCAAGCGATAAGATGCTCCATTCCATTCCCCTCATTTGTACCTCCAGATGCGGAGGGAGAACTTTTTCCTTCATCGCTCCATATCACCTCAATGGCTGCTCCAACTTAGCCAAATTTACAAAACTCCTGAAGACCTGTTTGTTTTAGACTTTTGCAGTGTTTCTGTGGTGGAGTAGCACCAAGTTATACTTTGTGTTTTGATCTGAGTGGTATATCAAGTGGAAATAACATAATACATAGCAATATTGATCAATGGCAATTGTCATTTAAAATATTTTAAATAAATCACTTATAAGATAAATATTCATAAATAATGTACTTGAGTCTCATTTTAATCCCTTCGCTGGCAGGCCTTTTCCCCCTTAGGTGTCAGGCCTTTTTTACGGCTATTTGGAGCAGTTTCCGCTTAGGCCCTCATAACTTTTTGTCCACATAAGCTACCCATGTCACATTTGCATCCATTTTTTCCAACATCCTAAGGATTGGATTCTTGAGGTACCCAGAGTCTGTGGGTTCCCCTGAAGGAGACCAAGAAATTAGCCAAAATACAGCAAAAATGCCATTATTTTTTTTTTAAATGAAAAAGGGCTGCAGAAGAAGTTTTGTGATTTTTCCCCTCAAAATGGCATCAACAAAAGGTTTGCGGTGCTAAAATCACCAGCATCCCGGATTTCAGGAACAGGCAGACTTGAATCAGAAAACCACATTTTTCAACACAATTATGGAATTTTACTGGGACATAAACCATTTTTACAATTTTTTGTGCTTTTAGCCTCCTTAAAGTTAGTGACAGAAATGGTGTGAAACCAATGCTGGATTCCAGAAAGCTAAACATTTCTGAAAAGTAGACAATACTCTGAATTCAGCAAGGGATCATTTGCGTAGCTCCTACAAGGTTTTCCTACAGAAAATAACAGCTGAAATTAAAAAATATTGAAATTGAGCTAAAAAAACAGCCATTTCTCTCCACGTTTTACTCTGTAACTTTTTCCTGCGATGTCAGATTTGTGAAAGCAATATACCATTAGGTCTGCTGGACTCTTCTGGTTGCGGGGATATATCGGTCTTGCAGGTTTAACAAGAACCCTAGGTTCTCAGAGCCAATAAATGAGCTGCACCTTGGAATGGGTTTTCATTCTATACCGGGTATACAGCAATTCATTTGGTGAACTATAAAGAGTGAAAAATAGGTATCAAGAAAACCTTGGGCACAAGATAAGGTGTTGAGAATCAGTGGTTATTTGCACATCTCTGAATTCTGGGGTCCCCATACTAGCATATGAATCGCAGGGCATTTCTCAAATAGATGTCTTTTTTACACACTGTCTTACATTTGGAAGGATAAAATGTAGAGTAAAAATCCAGGATGGAGT